>NC_069504.1:1046436362-1046688862 GCF_027579735.1 Bombina bombina
GCTTACCTGATAAATTTATTTCTCTTGTAGTGTATCCAGTCCACGGCCCGCCCTGTCCTTTTAAGGCAGGTCTAAATTTTAATTAAACTACAGTCACCACTGCACCCTATGGTTTCTCCTTTCTCGTCTTGTTTCGGTCGAATGACTGGATATGGCAGTGAGGGGAGGAGCTATATAGCAGCTCTGCTGTGGGTGATCCTCTTGCAACTTCCTGTTGGGAAGGAGAATATCCCACAAGTAATGGATGATCCGTGGACTTGATACACTACAAGAGAAATAAATGTATCAGGTAAGCATAAATTATGTTTTTGATTCAGGCGTCAACTTATCATCTGACAAAACTTCCCACGGATACAGTGTGGTCGTTTTTCAGAACTCACGGTTGGTAGGTGAACATAGAAAATAATTCACTGGTTCCAAGGACAAGGGTTTTCCTTCTGGGAACTCTGATAGACTCGGTAGACATAAAAATCTTTCTGATGTAGGTCAGAAAGTTAAAGATTCTAAATACTTGCCGAGCACTTCAGTCCATTCCTCGGCCATCAGTGGCTCAGTGTATGGAGGTCTTTGGATTAATGGTAGCGGCAATGGACATTATTATGTTTGCTCGCTTTCCTCTCATTCCACTGCAGCTGTGCTTGCTCGGACAGCGCAATGGGGACTATGCAAATTTATCTCCTCAGATGAATCTGGATCAAGAAACCAGAGACTCTCTTCTTTGGTGGTTGTCGCAATCTGTCCCAGGGGAAGTGTTTCCGGGACCCTCATGGGTGATAGTGACAACTGACGCCAGCCTTCTGGGCTGGGGTACAGTCTGGAATTCCCTGAAGGCTCAGGGTGTTTGGACTCAATCAATATTCTGGAACTGAGAGCAATATTCAATGCGCTTCAGGCGTGGCCTCAGTTGGCTTTGGCCAAATTCATAAGATTCCAGTCGGACAATATCACGACTGTGGCATATATCAATCATCAGGGGAGAACAAGGAGTTCTTTAGCGATGATAGAAGTATCAAAGATAATCCGTTGGGCGGAGGCTCACTCTTGTTGTCTATCGCAATTTACATTCCAAGAACGGGGAAGCGGACTTTCTAAGTCGTCAGACTTTTCATCCAGGGGAGTGGGAACTTCATCCGGAGATGTTTGTCTCATTGATTCGACGATGGGGCAGACCGGATTTAGATGTGATGGCATCTTGTCAGAATGCCAAGCTTCCAAGTTACGGATCCAGGTCGAGGAATCCTCAGGCCGAACTGATAGATGCCCTGGCAGTGCCTTGGTCGTTCAGCCTAACTTATGTGTTTTTGCCATTTCCTCTCCTTCCACGCATGATTGGTCGGATCAAACAGGAGAGAGCTTCAGTAATACTGATAGCGCCTGCGTGGCCACGCAGGACTTGGTATGCGGATCTAGTGGAAATGTCCTCTCCGCCACCATAGAAATTTCCTTTGAAACAGGACCTTCTCATTCAAGGACCTTTTCAACATCCAAATCTAAATTCTCTGCAGTTGCCTGCTTGGAGATTGAACGTTTGATTTTTATCTAAGCTAGGATTTTCTGATTCAGTCATCAATACTTTGATACAGGTTTGTAAACCTGTCTCTAGAAAGATCTATCGTAAGATATGGCGTACATATCTTTGTTGGTGTGAATCCAAGACTTACTCATGGAGTAAAGTCAGGATTCTCAGGATTCTGTCTTCTCTCCAAGAAGGATTGGAGAAAGGGTTATCAGCAAGTTCCTTAGAGGGACAAATTTCTGCTTTATCAATTTTGTTTCACAAACGTTTGGCAGATGTGCCAGATGTTTAGGTTTTTTGTCAGGCTGTAACCATAATTAAGCCTGTACTTAGACCAATTACTCCTCCCTGGAGTTTGAATTTAGTTCTTCAAATTCTTTAAGGGGTTCCGTGTGAACCCATACATTTCCATAGATATTAAGTTGTTATCTTGGACAGTTCTGTTTTTGGTTGCTATCCTTCGGCTCAATGAATTTCTGAGCTTTCAGCTTTACAATGTGATTCGCCTTATCTCATATTTCATTCTGATAAGGTGGTTTTGAGTATCAAACCTGGATTTCTTCCTAAGGTTGTTCCAAATAAGAATATTAATCAGGAAATTGTTGTTCCTTCCTTGTGTCCTAATTCTTCGTCTAAGAAGAAGTGTCTGTTACATAACTTGGACGTGGTCCGTGCCTTGAAGTTTTTACTTACAGGCGACTAGGGATTTCCGTCAATCATTTTCATTATGCATTGTGTATTCTGGAAAGCTTAGGGGTCAGAAAGCTACGGCTACTTTTCTTTCCTTTTGGCTGCGGAGTATTATCCGCCTGGTTAAGGAGACTGCTGGACAGCAGCCTCCTGAAAGAATTATGGCTCATTCTACTAGGGCTGTGGCTTCCACATGGGCCTTTTTATAAACGATGCTTCTGTTGAGCAGATTTGCAAGGCTGCGACCTGGTCGTCGCTTCATACTTTTTCCAAAATTTTCAAATTGTATATTTTTGCTTCTTCTTTTTTAGGGGGAAAGGTTCTTCAAGCAGTGGTGCTTTCTGTTTAGGTACCTGTCTTGTCCCTCCCTTTCATCCGTGTCCTATAGCTTTGGTATTGGTATCCCACAAGTAAGGATGAAACCCGTGGACTTGTCATATCTTTGTAAAAGAAAAAGAAATTTATGCTTACCTGATAAATGTATTTCTTTTACGATATGACGAGTCCACGGCCCACCCTGTCAATTTTTAGACAGGTTATTTTTTTGTTAAACTTTAGTCACCTCTGCACCTTTGGCCTTTCCTTTCTCTTCCTTAACTTCGGTCGAATGACTGGATTGGGAGGGAACGGGAGGAGCTATATATACAGCTCTGCTGTGGTGCTTTTTGCCACTTTCTGTTAGCAGGAGGTTAATATCCCACAAGTAAGGATGAAACCTGTGGACTCGTCATATCGTAAAAGAAATAAATTTATCAGGTAAGCATATATTTCCTTTTTTTGGGTGATGTAGAGAGGGGGGGATCTTTCCCTTGTTCCCCTTCTCCCAAAAGTTAAAAACAATTGGCAATTAAAAATCCTGTTGTCTTCGTCTGCCCTCTCCCGACGCTGGCGTTCTAACTGCTCTTCAGCTGCCCTGGCCCTATCTAATGCTAATCTTTCCCTATTAAAGTTTAGTCTACCACTATCCCTCTGCCTTTCATAAAAAAAACTATCCCTCTCTAATTCTAATCTGGCACTATCCCTCACACGTTCATATTCAAATCTTTCCCTCTCTAAATCTATTCTAGCTTATTCTATCCTCAACCTTTCCCTCTCTATATCTAATCTTTCCCTATCTACTATAATGCTCCTCTCTAATATCTGCCCCTGTTGCTCAACAGATGATCTTAATGCCCCATGCAACTCATGGTGATCATCCAGGTACTGCCTGTCCAGATGTAACATTTCCCCAACTGCCTCCTCCTCATTGATGGGAGGCAGTTCGTGGCCAGGATCAGCACGGCCATGAGCTGATGGAGCATGAGCAACAGGTGCAGGAGGGGCACCAGGGGCCAGAGCAGCTGGGTCAGGAGGGGCAGCACAGATGAGAGATTCCAAATCCGATGTCCCCTGGGAGATTCCCTATTCCTGGGATTCTTGATATTGGGTCTCTCCCAGGGACGACTCCGTCACATCTCTCATCTGTCGAAGACAACGGTCGATCTCCTCTGAAACCTTAAGTGCACGTTCCATATCTAAAGAAATGAGAAATTAAATATATATTGTTATCCAACTTAATGTAAATTGAAAGATTAAATGCATATGATATTAAACATATATCTTCCATGATTCCTATCAAGATAGAAAATGTAAGACACTGTATTTTAACATGAAAGATTTGTATAGTTAATGTTATCTTAAATGGATAAAATAAATCAAAATATTGATATATATATTTTTTTTTAAAGTGCTTATTATAAAACCTATATCATATTCAACATTGTATTAAAGTATTCACCGTGCAACATCATTTTCAACACATCACTTTTCTTAATTGAACATTTTCAAAATCTGTTTAGACTGTTTCTTAATCACTGACATGATTACAAGCCCCACTAATGCTGTGAGTAGCTTGAGTAGTGACAATGGTGTTGCGCTGAAAATATCTTAGAGGCCTATTTATCTTAGGGCTGTTGGACATGATCCAACAGTGCGGATCATGTCCGCCATACCTCACTGAATGCAGAGAATGCCCCCTGTAGTGTTGTGGACAATGGCCCGTCAGCAGAGGGGGGGGGGGGGCAATAAACAAGATCATACTCGATTGGGGTGAATAGCGGCAAGGTTATGGAGCAGCGTTCTTTATACGGCTGCTCCATAACTACAGTTTCTTGCAAGCCTGCAGGCTTGCAAGAAACTGGTTCTTTCCATCTCCATTTGTAGATTAATAAATGAGAGAGATAGAGAGAGATTGTCTAATTTTTAAAAATATAACCATAAAAATATAACGTTAATGCTGGTGATAGAGCATGCAATTTGAATGAACTCGATTACGGACAAAATAAACTTTTCACAATGCTTATATTGTCTAAAATGTAGCCTTCAATGTTCTGTGTTTCTCACTTAATCATTGTTGTTGAAATCTAGACAAAGAATTGTCATGCAATACACACGTGATGATCCAAACCTTTGATTTATTCTAAGTCGAAAAGGACTGTCAATTCAAATATGTTCTTTCATCATTAAAGGGATAGTCTAGTAAGAAATAAACTTTCATGATTCAGATAGATCATGAAATTTTAAGCAACATTATTATTTAATCCTATTATCAATTCTTATTAGTTCTCTTGTTATCTTTATTTTAAAATAGATAGAAAGTAATATTAAAAGCAGGCCCATTTTTGTTTCAGCAAATGGATACCGCTTGGTGATTGGATGTTTACATTTAGACACCAATCAGCAAGCGCTACCCAGGTGCTGAACCAAAAATGGGCTGTCTTTTAAGCTTACATTCCTGGTTTCCAAATAAAGATAACAAGAGTATAAATACAAATTGATGAGAGGAGTAAATTTGAAGCTTTATTTAAATTGTATGCTCTATCTGAACCATTAAATGTTAATGTTAACTATACTATCCCTTTAAGCTATAGAATACAAAATTAAATTTGAAATTAAATATAGTTCTATTTAATTTTATTCATTTACTCGGTATCTTTGGTTGAAGAAGCAACAATGCACTACTGTTTGCTGACTGAACACATTGGTGAGCCAATCACAATCATTATATAAGTATATCTATCTATCTATACATGTATGCACGTACCAATCATCATCTAGAAGCTTGGTTCTTTGATACTACAGAGCTTTCAAAGTTAACCTTTTCATCACAAGTATAACAATTGAATGATGCAAATTAATTAATATACTTACATTTTCAATATGATTAATCTAGGATTCTCTATCCTAATCCACTGAATAAAGCTTTGTGTTTCATGTCCCTCTAAATGTATGGCTAACTAAAGATAATAAAAAGATTTAAATTTAACAATAGTTAAATTTCCGTATGTGTATCTAAAATAAATGTTCTATGTAAATGAGAACTAACATCATTTGACTGTACTATTCTTTGAAATACTATGAAATGAGAGATTATCTAAACATTCTATGTTATTTCACATTAATGTTTATGAAAGTGATATTCTTCATTAATACAAATTTAACTTTCACATTGAGCTATTGACATTCCTGATAATCTGAGCACACATAACATTCATGTTTGATCTTGTTTTTGTTACCTGAGGAGGAGATTGTAGATCTTGGAGGGGGTCCCAAAGCCCTTCGGACCTCAATTGTATAATAAAAGTAGAATATACATAGTTAGAAATGTGAACAATCATACAAGTAAGAACAATTTAATTAAAAGCAAAGTAATAAAAGCAAATATACCTGTAGAACGGCCAATGCTTGCTCCTTCAGGGGTGCTGCACATAATGTCCGGGTGTGTGGCGGCCGAGGAGAAGCTGTGGCTGGATTGCTGGATTAAGTGTGGATACTGACAGGCAATAGGAGGGTGTCATCACCATCCGTGGCAGCATCATCACTATCTGCATCAGCAGCAGCAGCTGCTGCACTGGTAGATGCTTAAACAAAATACATGAAATAAAAGATTATTATCAACATAATTGCACATCATAATCTCAATAACCCTAAAAATTTGAATTTTTAAAAACAAAATGTGTGCGACATCAAAAATTCATGTAATAGAATGTTACCTGCCAACTCGTCAGTATCATGCCCCACCAAATCCAGACCGAGCGTCATGTTTGCTCCCAGCTTCTCCCTCAGCTGAATATCATACTCTGAGAGTTCAGCCGTATATGGCGCGCCACCATCGGTAGAACCTGCAGCTTGCTTCTCCCTGGCCAGCTTGGCCTTTAAGATTCTCTTAATGTCAGAGAATCTCTTCTTACAGTGCCCAGCGTCTTGGGATGAGTGCCTTCGGCGGAGACACTGCCAGCTATTGCTCTCCAAATCTCTTGTTTTCTGGAGAGCGAGGTCTTTTGGGCTTTGGAACCATGAATAAAATCATAATTCTCTAAAGCAAGGGTAACTAAAACTTTGTTTTGCTCGAAATTAAACTGGATATTTCTCCCAGACTTTGTCTTCCCAGACATAACAAAACAAAATAATATAGCACACAAATGTTGCAAGAATAAATTTAATGAGAACAAAGACCTAGAGCTCTTGTAAAAGCTTAGAAGGACTTAATAGACTCCATTTTAAATTCCCTTTTATAGATAGTTAATACGTAGACAATCAGCCGTTAACAATTATACAATCATCAGCAACTTTTACAGTATTAGGACACCTTTTTTATAATTCCGTCATTGATGACGCCTGTTTAATATAATCCTCGAACAATAACGATCTATAATTGTCATCTTGATGTCACAGTAAAACAATATTATCGAATTAGTTAAAATGTATTTATGGCGCAATATAAATTAGTTAGTGACGGTGAATTGGTCATCCTTGTCTACAGGGTGTCATCCTTGTCTGCAGGGTGTTATACTTGTCTACAGGGTGTACCATTTCACACGGATTATGTGAGAGAGGGCTATTGTCCTACAGGAGAGGGGTCGCATCTTTAAATATTTGATAATACTCTTAAGACGCATGAATCCAGACAATCCTATGATCAAATGTGTGTTTTTATTTTATTTTTTGGATAACTAACAAACAATACATTTCATTTTATTGACAGTCAGTCATTAGTAACGTATATATTATGATTTATTTGAAATGCTTGTATTATATAGTAATCATCATGAACACGTGATAAATATAATCCGCCAACCAAATATTAATATTTTTATTTACACTTGCAAGAACCAATCATATTTCTCTATGATTGGTATATTTGTGTCGCACTTAAAAATTATTTTAGATAATTTTTAGGAGTTAAAAATGGCGCGACCACCCATATTTACTGAGGGAGAATTATTAATACTTGTTTATGGGATGAATCACTATTTCCCTAGGCGCATAGGAGGTGTGAGAGGGATCCAGCACGAGGATAGAGACCGCATCATCTATGAGATGATGCGGAGAATGAGAAGGGTGTCTGGGGTCCGCCGGTCTAGGCGAAGTTGTCTACGGAGGTTTTCGGACCTTCGAAGACACGAGTCGGAGCGATATCGCGATTTTCATTCGAGCATGCAAGTATATTGTGTGTTGTACTTATAAATTATGGATACTTTAAATGACGCATATCTTAAAAACCAAAAAAGGTTGAATTTGAAATGACTTTCTAAGCTAATCATATTTATTTTATTCTATTAAGTAAATATCTTACATTTATTTGATAATAATCAAAGTTTTGTTGAAGCAGGCCCATCTTATATTTTTTGTTTTTGTTTTCTATGTATTTTACTTTATTGCATCCAAAATATTTATGTCATTCTGTAGGGAGGTGTGAAGTTGTAGTGCGCTAAGTGAAAGTTATCAAACACCTTACTAAAACAACAGATCCTTCGTTCTGTTAAATGTAAATGGTAGACAAAAAGAGGGGAAGTAAGGGCACTAAAAGCTTAAGATACCTCTTATAAGCTGACAAATATTTGTAAAATATAAATGACCAGGAACGCTAAATAAAATGTATATACATATTTAATAAACAGTCAAAAAATGAAAAGTTAAAAATCAATCAAACATATATCTCTAAAACATCGGGACGTCTCCCTGTATATCTATTGAAAGTGGACTGTGCCAATAAAACAAATATAACAATCTAAAAATATATAACAAATATGCCAATTGCAATATATTTTTAGATTGTTATATTTGTTTTATTGGCACAGTGCACTTTCAGTAGATATACAGGGAGACGTCCCAATGTTTTAGAGATATATGTTTGATTGATTTTTAACTTTTCATTTTTTGACTGTTTATTAAATATGTATATACATTTTATTTAGCGTTCCTGGTCATTTATATTTTACAAATATTTGTCAGCTTATAAGAGGTATCTTAAGCTTTTAGCGCCCTTACTTCCCCTCTTTTTGTCTAAATTGATGTCATTCACCACCCCATAATTTCTGTAGAGGGTCAATCAAATACAATGTTATTCCTCCTTAGATTATCAACATATTAATTTATTTTATGGAGACATATATAAAGACTAAAAAAGCAGATACAAAAAATCAAATTGGTTGAATGAAAATTCATGCTCCATCATAATTATTAACAATGCTACAATAAAGTTTACTCATATAGATAGATAGACGTATAGTTAAAAATATATATTATGCATGTATATATATTTATCTATATTCTTAAAAAAATATATATTTATATATGTATGTATATCTACATATTTAAATAGACAGAGAGAGAGAGAATATCTATCTATCTATCCAGCATATATATATAGATATATAGATATATATCGATCTCTCTCCCTCTCTCTCTATTTCTCTCTCTAGATATAAATATATGTATATATATATATATATATATATATATATATATATATATATATATATATATATATATATATATATATATATATATATATAAAACAATATTTTGTTTTCAACAGAGACAATAAAGATTACCTGCATTGCTGCTGCAGATACATTATTCTCCAATAATATATAACCTGTATCTAATGTGTACATACAACTTTATATTTTCACAGATCTCAGGCGTCCAACAGAAAGAATCCCCCGGTATGTAAGGCCGGTTTCTATGGCAACACTGAGGAGCAACCGCTCCTCACCACCGTTGCCATTGACCCTCCTTGAGGGTCGTCAGGAGTATTCAGGGACAGATGTTGAAGTCCCTGATATCCAAGGTAATTTTCAATTCTCATACTATGTTGGCATTATTTTACAT
Source organism: Bombina bombina (assembly GCF_027579735.1). Lineage (NCBI taxonomy): Eukaryota > Metazoa > Chordata > Amphibia > Anura > Bombinatoridae > Bombina > Bombina bombina. The sequence goes on from NC_069504.1 coordinate 1,046,445,724, forward strand.
TACAATTTGTTTATTTTTGAAGGTTCTTTCAGGGTGCAGGTTGAAGGGACACTAAACACAAACATTTTCTTTCATGATTCAGATAGAGAATATAATTGTAAAAAAGCTTACAATTTAGTTATAATATTCAATTTACTTCATTATTTAGCTATACTTTGTTGAAGTGATAACAATGTATATGGGTGAGACAATTACACAAGGCATCTATGATCATTAAAAATTCTGCAGGAGAATATCTAGATATGCTTTTCATCAAAGTATAATAGAAGAATGAAGCAAATTCTAAAATAGAAAAAAATGTATAAAGATTTAAAACATTATAGTCTCTTTCTAAATGCTGAAATAAAAAATGTGGTTTGCATGTCCATTTAATGTATTGATTTAAAAATTAATTTTATTGAGGATTTTTGTATTAGTTTTTAATGAAGTATTTGGTGTATAATATAGGAGTTGTCATTGCTCATACTAACAATTTTTCATTATTGTGCTTCATCTCTGACAGACGACCAAGTACTGGGGGATGATTCTGAACCCGCATTTTGAACAGGCGGTAGTTCAAGAGGAGGTGGCTAGAGTGGAGGTGGCTAGAGTTGAATGTAAGTAAAAATAATCTAATGTTTTAAAAAATTTATCTTGAAAAAGATTTTATCTAACATATTTTCTTTTGGTCTTTTTCTAGATCAAGATCAGGGCACACAAACTGAGCCATTACTCCAAGAGATATTTGAGGAGCTTGCACAGGGCCTCAACATTGTGGCCAGGGCTGTGCGGGCCCTGCAGGAGGCCATGAATAGATTTTAACAGCAATTCAAATATATATTTTTGATAGTTAAAAAAAAAAATTAAACAAAAAAAAAGTTTGTTAATAAATATATATTTAATCTAAATTATTGTGTCGCTGTATTCATTTAAATATTAATTTCAAATTACATGAAACAAAAATATATATAGGAATATGTATAAATAGCATACAATGTGGTAAATGTATATATTTATTATACATTTGGTTTCTCAACTTATTTTAAATACAATTTAAAGAGGAGAATATGAAGATAAACTATATAGCTGATGATTGATGAATGCAGATAGATACATTGAGGCACATTTATTGAGGGCCCGTGTTTCTGGCGAGTATTCAGACTCACCAGAAACACAAGTTAGGGAGCAGCGGTCTAAAGACTGCTGCTCCATAACCCTGTCCGCCTGCTCTGATGAGGCGGACAGGAATCTGCAGAATTCAAACCAGTCGAGTACGATCAGGTTGATAGACACCCCCTGCTGGCGGATGATTGTCCGCAAGTCTGCAGGTGGACGGCGTTGCACCATCAGCTCACAAGAGTTGCTGGTGCAATGCTGAATACGGAGAGCGTATTGCTCTCCGCATTCAGCAAGGTCTGTTGGACCTGATCCGCACTGTCGGATCAGGTCCGACAGATATTTGTTAAATCGGACTCATCATATGATTGGCTTGCACATGTGCATTGCTATTTCAATTAGAAAAGGTTATCTGAGGATTAAAGTGAAAATGAACATCAATTTTATTGTTCATGCTTCAGATAGAGCGTACAGTTTTAATAAAGTTTGGAAGATAGTCACATTCTCAAATTGGCATCATTCTATTTGTATCTGTATTTTAAATCAAACATTTAAATTTATGAATTGTGACCATTTTTAATAAAAACATGAGTTGACCTTGCTGATTGAACATCACCAATAAAATAGTGCTTTCCGTGGGGGTTCAATTGAATTTATCTTGCTCCTCAGCCTAGATACCTTCTTTTTAAAATAAAGATAACAAAATAACTAATTAAAATGGTTAATAGTAGTAATTTAGAAAAATGGATTTCAATTGAATGCTCAATCAGAATTCTGAAAGTACCTAAATCTGCTTAGTGTCCCTTTAGTAAAAGTTAAAGTGAAGGTAAAGTTTATGTAATTTGAATATATCTATGTATTCCTTGAACATAGAATATGCTAATCGCTAACTTTATTTTAGAAAAAAAATTATATTTGTCTTTTTTTTAACTATATTTTTTTACGGAGAGCGTATTGCTCTCCGCATTCAGCAAGGTCTGTTGGACCTGATCCGCACTGTCGGATCAGGTCCGACAGATATTTGTTAAATCGGACTCATCATATGATTGGCTTGCACATGTGCATTGCTATTTCAATTAGAAAAGGTTATCTGAGGATTAAAGTGAAAATGAACATCAATTTTATTGTTCATGCTTCAGATAGAGCGTACAGTTTTAATAAAGTTTGGAAGATAGTCACATTCTCAAATTGGCATCATTCTATTTGTATCTGTATTTTAAATCAAACATTTAAATTTATGAATTGTGACCATTTTTAATAAAAACATGAGTTGACCTTGCTGATTGAACATCACCAATAAAATAGAGCCTAGATACCTTCTTTTTAAAATAAAGATAACAAAATAACTAATTAAAATGGTTAATAGTAGTAATTTAGAAAAATGGATTTCAATTGAATGCTCAATCAGAATTCTGAAAGTACCTAAATCTGCTTAGTGTCCCTTTAGTAAAAGTTAAAGTGAAGGTAAAGTTTATGTAATTTGAATATATCTATGTATTCCTTGAACATAGAATATGCTAATCGCTAACTTTATTTTAGAAAAAAAATTATATTTGTCTTTTTTTTAACTATATTTTTCCCTACCGTTCTGTCCATAACTCCTCCCAACCTCTACATCCGGTTTGTAATGTGCTGTTACGTATAGAGTGATCCTACCCGGCTCTATACGTAACAGCAGGAGCGCGTTCACGATGAGCAATCTATCTGCGCATGCGCGATTCTAAGCGCACCCATCTCCCTTCAACCAACATTAACTGGCCTTAAGCAGAAACAGTACGCATGCGCGAAACTAGAACGCCCGGTGTAGTCTTTGATGGAGAAATAGACTCTAGCGCATGCGCAGTATAGCGAGTGGGCGGATGACGTCGGGTCACGGGCACCTAACGGCCAGAAATTCAACTGGTTGCTCTAAAAACGTGACAAGAAATAAAAAAAAAAATACAGAGCGGGATGATTGTGAAAATCGGCAAAAAAGGATTTTAAATAGAAAATAAAGGCTTTTGAAGTAATAATGTAAAAAATCATGAATGAAAGTCCCATTCATTTTTAAAAAATAATTGGATTCTGTATCAGTGTCAAGGTAACTTTACCTTCACTTTAAACGTTTGTATTGTTGCTTGAAATTATATTCTATGATATTGGTGTCCCATTAATTAATAACAAATATATTTTTTTTAAAAATAGATAGATAAATACATAAATACATCTATCATTATATTTACATTTAGGTAGATAAATATGTACATACATACATACAGATAGAGATATATCAAGGAATATATATGTTTGATGCTGCAAGACAATGAAGCATATAACCTAATAAGTCAATTACAAACTATTAAATATGTATACCCTTCAAAGAATGCAAATATATTATTGATCTACATTTAATGCATTAGTAGATATAGGGATTAAAAAAAGTGCTTTTGATGGATTATGCTACAACTTTGCCTGTCTTTAAAAATCAGGGATTACATATTTCTCTTGTTAAGTGTAGTCAGTCCACGGGTCATCCATTACTTATGGAATATATCTCTTCCTAACAGGAAGCTGCAAGAGGATCACCCAGCAGAGCTGCTATATAGCTCCTCCCCTCACATGTCATATTCAGTCATTCTCTTGCAGCCTAACTAGATAGGTCGCTGTGAGAGGTATGTGGTGTTTTTTAACTTAGTTTATTTCTACAATCAAAAGTTTGTTATTTTAAATGGCACCGGAGTGTGCTGTTTGTTCTCAGGCAGCATTAGAAGAAGAATCTGCCTGCGTTTTCTATGATCTTAGCAGACGTAACTAAGATCCACTGGCTGTTCTCATCTGAGGAGTGAGGTAACTTCAGAGAAGGGGAATAGCATGCAGGGCCCCCCTGCAAATGAGGTATGTGCAGTAATTATTTTTCTGAGGAATGGAATTGACTGAGAAAATACTGCTGATACCAATGTAAAGTAAGTTCAGCCTTAAATGCAGTGATAGCGACTGGTATTAGGCTGATGAGTGTGTGTACACTGAATGTATTTTTCTAAGGAATGGAATTGACTCTGAAAATACTGTTAATACTGAAATAATGTATGAGCCTTAACTGCAGTAAAAGCGACTGGTAGCAGGCTTATTAATAACAATTCATAACTTTTCAAATGTATGTTTAAAACGTTTACTGGCATGTTAATCGTTTTTTGTGAGGTACTTGGTGATAAAACTTATTGGGGCATGATTTTTACCACATGGCCATCTTTGTTTTCTGCATAGAAACAGTTTTCTGAGCTTCCCCACTGTTGTAATATGAGTGGGAGGGGCCTATTTTAGCGCTTTTTTGCGCAGTAAAAATTCAGTCACAATCTGTCTACTTCATCCTCCATGATCCAGATCGTCTCTAGAGAGCTCAGGGGTCTTCAAAATTCATTTTGAGGGAGGTAATCAGTCACAGCAGACCTGTGACAGTGTGTTTTGACTGTGAGAAAAACGTTAATTATTAAATTGTTAATCCGTTTTTGGGTATTAAGGGGTTAATCATCCATTTGCTGGTGGGTGCAATCCTTTGCTAACTTAATACATTTACTGTGAAAAATTGGTTGCTATAACTATTTTGGTTCATTGTTATTTCAACTGTGACAGCTTTTTGTGCTTCTTAAAGGCACAGTAGCGTTTTTTATATTGCTTGTAAATTTATTTAGAAAAGTATTTCCAAGCTTGCTAGTCTCATTGCTAGTCTGTTTAAACATGTCTGACACAGATGAATCTCTTTGTTCACTATGTTTAAAGGCCAATGTGGAGCCCAATAGAAATTTATGTACTAATTGCATTGATGCTACTTTAAATAAAAGTCAATCTTTACATGTAAAGAAATTATCACCAGACAACGAGGGGGAAGTTATGCCGACTAACTCTCCTCACGTGTCAGTACCTTCGCCTCCCGCTCAGGAGGTGCGTGATTTTGTGGCGCCAAGTACATCAGGGAGGCCCTTACAAATCACTTTGCAAGACATGGCTACTGTTATGACAGAAGTATTATCTAAATTGCCAGAATTAAGAGGCAAGCGCGATAGCTCTGGGTTAAGGACAGAGCGCGCGGATGAGGTGAGAGCCATGTCAGATACTGCGTCACAGTTTGCAGAACGTGAAGACGGAGAGCTTCATTCTGTGGGTGACGGATCTGATCCAGAGAGACTGGATTCAGAGATTTCTAATTTTAAATTTAAGCTTGAGAACCTCCGCATATTGCTAGGGGAGGTATTAGCGGCTCTGAATGATTGTAACACGGTTGCAATTCCAGAAAAATTATGTAGGTTGGATAGATACTATGCGGTACCGGTGTGTACTGACGTGTTTCCTATACCTAAAAGGCTTACAGAGATTATTAGCAAGGAGTGGGATAGACCTGGTGTGCCCTTTTCCCCTCCTCCCATATTTAGGAAAATGTTTCCTATAGACGCCACCACACGAGACTTATGGCAGACGGTCCCTAAGGTGGAGGAAGCAGTTTCTACTTTAGCTAAGCGTACCACTATCCCGGTGGAGGATAGTTGTGCCTTTTCAGATCCAATGGATAAGAAATTAGAGGGTTACCTTAAGAAAATGTTTGTTCAACAAGGTTTTATCTTACAGCCCCTTGCATGCATTGCGCCTGTCACTGCTGCGGCGGCATTCTGGTTTGAGTCTCTGGAAGAGGCCATTCGCACAGCTCCATTGGATGAAATTATGAACAAGCTTAAAGCACTTAAGCTAGCTAACGCATTTGTTTCTGATGCCGTCGTACATTTAACCAAACTTACGGCTAAGAACTCCGGATTCGCCATCCAAGCGCGCAGAGCGCTATGGCTTAAATCCTGGTCAGCTGACGTGACTTCTAAATCTAAAGTGCTTAATATTCCTTTCAAAGGGCAGACCTTATTCGGGCCCGGCTTGAAAGAAATTATAGCTGACATCACGGGAGGTAAGGGCCATGCTCTACCTCAGGACAGGGCCAAATCAAAGGCCAAACAGTCTAATTTCCGTGCCTTTCGTAACTTCAAGGCTGGAGCAGCATCAACTTCCTCCGCTCCAAAACAGGAAGGAGCTGTTGCTCGTTACAGGCAGGGCTGGAAAGTTAACCAGTCCTGGAACAAGGGCAAGCAGGCCATGAAACCTGCTGCTGCCTCCAAGACAGCATGAAGAGAGGGCCCCCTATCCGGAAACGGATCTAGTGGGGGGCAGACTTTCTCTCTTCGCCCAGGCTTGGGCAAGAGATGTCCAGGATCCCTGGGTGTTGGAGATCATATCTCAGGGATATCTCCTGGACTTCAAAACTTCTCCTCCACGAGGGAGATTTCATCTTTCAAGGTTATCAGCAAACCAAATAAAGAAAGAGGCGTTTCTACGCTGTGTACAAGACCTTTTACTAATGGGGGTGATCCACCCAGTTCCGCGGACGGAACACGGGCAGGGATTCTATTCAAATCTATTTGTGGTTCCCAAGAAAGAGGGAACCTTCAAAAAATCCTAAACAAATTTCTAAGAGTTCCATCATTCAAAATGGAAACTATTCGAACCATCCTTCCCATGATCCAAGAGGGTCAGTACATGACCACAATGGATTTAAAGGATGCCTACCTTCACATACCGATTCACAAGGATCATTATCGGTACCTAAGATTTGCTTTCCTAGACAGGCATTACCAGTTTGTAGCTCTTCCCTTCGGATTAGCTACGGCTCCAAGAATCTTTACAAAAGTTCTGGGCTCACTTCTGCTGGTACTAAGACCGCGAGGCATAGCGGTGACTCCGTACCTAGACGACATTCTGATACAAGCGTCAAGTTTTCAAACTGCCAAGTCTCATACAGAGATAGTTCTGGCATTTCTGAGGTCGCATGGGTGGAAGGTGAACGTGGAAAAGAGTTCTCTATTACCACTTACAAGAGTTCCCTTTCTAGGGACTCTTATAGATTCTGTAGAGATGAAAATTTACCTGACAGAGGCCAGGTTATCAAAACTTCTAAATGCTTGCCGTGTCCTTCATTCCATTCCACACCCGTCAGTAGCTCAGTGCATGGAAGTAATGGGCTTAATGGTAGCGGCAATGGACATAGTACCATTTGCGCGCCTGCATCTCAGACCGCTGCAATTGTGCATGCTAAGTCAGTGGAACGGGGATTACTCAGATTTGTCCCCCCTACTAAGTCTGGATCAAGAGACCAGAGATTCTCTTCTATGGTGGCTCTCTCGGCCACATCTGTCCAAGAGGATGACCTTTCGCAGGCCAGATTGGACGATTGTAACAACAGACGCCAGCCTTCTAGGCTGGGGCGCAGTCTGGAACTCCCTGAAGGCTCAGGGATTATGGACTCAGGAGGAGAAACTCCTCCCAATAAATATTCTGGAATTAAGAGCAATATTCAATGCTCTCCTAGCTTGGCCTCAGTTAGCAACTCTGAGGTTCATCAGATTTCAGTCGACAACATCACGACTGTGGCTTACATCAACCATCAAGGGGGAACCAGAAGTTCCCTAGCGATGTTGGAAGTCTCAAAGATAATTCGCTGGGCAGAGTCTCACTCTTGCCACCTGTCAGCGATTTACATCCCAGGCGTAGAGAACTGGGAGGCGGATTTTCTAAGTCGCCAGACTTTTCATCCGGGGGAGTGGGAACTTCATCCGGAGGTCTTTGCTCAACTGATTCTTCGTTGGGGCAAACTAGATCTGGATCTCATGGCGTCTCGCCAGAACACCAAGCTTCCTTGTTACGGATCCAGGTCCAGGGACCCGGGAGCGGTGCTGATAGATGCTCTGACAGCCCCTTGGGTCTTCAACATGGCTTATGTGTTTCCACCATTCCCGATGCTTCCTCGTTTGATTGCCAAGATCAAACAGGAGAGAGCTTCGGTGATTCTGATAGCGCCTGCGTGGCCACGCAGGACCTGGTATGCAGACCTAGTTGACATGTCGTCCTGTCCACCGTGGTCTCTGCCTCTGAGACAGGACCTTCTAATTCAGGGTCCTTTCAAACATCCAAATCTAATTTCTCTGAGGCTGACTGCATGGAGATTGAACGCTTGATTCTATCAAAGCGTGGCTTCTCGGAGTCGGTTATTGATACCTTAATACAGGCTAGGAAGCCTGTTACCAGAAAAATTTACCATAAGATATGGCGTAAATATTTATATTGGTGCGAATCCAAGAGTTACTCATGGAGTAAGGTTAGGATTCCTAGGATATTGTCTTTTCTACAAGAGGGTTTAGAAAAGGGTTTATCTGCTAGTTCGTTAAAGGGACAGATTTCTGCTCTGTCTATTCTTCTACACAAACGTCTGGCTGAAGTTCCAGACGTTCAGGCTTTAACTAGGATTAAGCCTGTGTTTAAGACTGTTGCTCCGCCGTGGAGCTTAAACTTAGTTCTTAATGTTCTTCAAGGCGTTCCATTTGAACCCCTTCATTCCATTGATATCAAGCTGTTATCCTGGAAAGTTTTGTTTTTGATGGCTATTTCCTCGGCTCGAAGAGTCTCTGAGTTATCTGCCTTACATTGTGATTCTCCTTATCTGATTTTTCATTCAGACAAGGTAGTTCTGCGTACTAAACCTGGGTTCTTACCTAAGGTAGTTACTAACAGGAATATCAATCAAGAGATTGTTGTTCCATCACTGTGTCCTAACCCTTCTTCAAAGAAGGAACGACTTTTGCATAATTTGGACGTAGTCCGTGCCCTGAAGTTCTATTTGCAGGCAACTAAAGATTTTAGTCAAACTTCTTCCCTGTTTGTCGTTTACTCTGGACTGAGAAGAGGTCAAAAGGCTTCGGCTACCTCTCTCTCTTTTTGGCTTCGTAGCATAATACGTTTAGCCTATGAGACTGCTGGACAGCAGCCTCCTGAAAGGATTACAGCTCATTCTACTAGAGCTGTGGCTTCCACCTGGGCCTTTAAAAATGAGGCCTCTGTTGAACAGATTTGCAAGGCTGCGACTTGGTCTTCGCTTCACACCTTTTCAAAATTTTACAAATTTGACACTTTTGCTTCTTCGGAGGCTATTTTTGGGAGAAAGGTACTTCAGGCAGTGGTTCCTTCTGTTTAATGTTCCTGCCTTGTCCCTCCCTTCATCCGTGTACTTTAGCTTTGGTATTGGTATTCCATAAGTAATGGATGACCCGTGGACTGACTACACTTAACAAGAGAAAACATAATTTATGCTTACCTGATAAATTTATTTCTCTTGTAGTGTAGTCAGTCCACGGCCCGCCCTGTCTTTAAGGCAGACCTAAATTTTAATTAAACTCCAGTCACCACTGCACCCTATGGTTTCTCCTTTCTCGTCTGCTTTGGTCGAATGAGTGAATATGACATGTGAGGGGAGGAGCTATATAGCAGCTCTGCTGGGTGATCCTCTTGCAGCTTCCTGTTAGGAAGAGATATATTCCATAAGTAATGGATGACCCGTGGACTGACTACACTACAAGAGAAATAAATTTATCAGGTAAGCATAAATTATGTTTTTGTGCACAGTTTTGCACCTAACTTGTCGCAATAATAGATATACAGAGACAACAAACGAACTACAGAACAGGCTCAATTAGCAGCTAGCTCCCACTATTGTAACTTAAATATTTTATTTCCTATCCCTTTCAAATAGTGATAGATTTGAAATAAATACATATTATACTCTGATTACGTTATATTTGCAACATATATGTGTGTGTATATACATACTAAAATATGTATATACAATTTTAAAAACTCTCACTCTCCATTTTGCAAAGAATGTCGCTACTTGCTATATTTAAAATTCGATTTAAACTAAAATAAAATTACAATATCTATATACAATAATGTGCTGACGAGAAATGTGCTATGTTCGTGGACAGTACTGAAATTATATAAATAAAGTTGGGAAAAGCCAGAATAGCCGCGACATCGATGACTGTTAGTTAACACCAGTCTGATCCTCTTCGCACCGTACATGACGCGCGTGTTTTTGACAGTTTTTTTTATAATTATGGAGAGCGTATTGAGATCCGCGACCGCGATGTTTAGCAAAGTTTGGTGAGCGTATTGACGCCCGCGAATGCACCATAGTTGACACTTTGATAAATAGGCCACAGAGTGTCTGTTTTAAAGTCATGATTTACAATCCCAGGCAAATATATGGTGTTTCCATTGCTCAACATGAATTATCCCACAAAAGCAATTAGAAAAAACAAAAATGTAATGTATTCTTCATTTGATTTTGACAGCTTAGGGTACTTATTACCAATAAGATTTATTTTTCATACCTGCTTAAATATTGAGAACTGTAGTTTTGGTTCCTCTCATTCCACATCATTATTTTTCTAATGTTCTAGTTCTTTAATTCTCTACATAAGTTCCATCTTCCTTTGGGGAGTTAGTAGATTTAGTAGTTCCTGGTCCATCATATACTATAAAAGGTATCTAATAATTTAAAGGACTGTAAAGTCAAATTAAACATTCACAATTCAGATTGTACATGCAATTTTAAACAACATCCCAATTTACATTTTTTAAATATCAAGTTTTATTGAACTTTTAGCAGATACAGAGCTTCAAAAGGGTTTGTATAACAATACAAAAGTTAAATATATAAGAACATGATCAACTTGTTCTCTCATTACTGAAAGTCTTCTCAACAATTTATCATGTTAGACAAATGAAAATCTAGTATAACTATAAAGAAGAAAAAGAAAATCAGGAGCCTCACTTTATAACAGATATACTATACAATATTTCTCCAATATATATCTATATAGTCACGTAGTTGCAGCATACTCCTTCCATAAAAACCTAATGGAATAATACTCATCTATACATAGTAATGATTTCTTTCCAAGGACTCCATAAAATGACACAAAGTGCTACCAGAATAGCTGTTAGTTCATATGCTAACAAGCTTTTTTCAAGCAAATCTAATCTTAAGAAGAGCAGAAACGTTCATAAAACTAGTATACTGAACATATGATAAAACAATCATAGTATATATCATCCCATTAAAAGGGGTTTAACCAAACAAAAAAACACAAAAAAAAAGTTAATTGAAATAAAAATAATAAGATTAAATCCCCTTTACCTGGCTACTTATCTCTTACTCTAGATAGACATGGTCATGTCAGGTTCTAACACCCTGTAATTAAAAGTTAATCTGGGTCTGATCAGTTTCCAGTAGTGTAATGTTTCTTCTTAAAAGGGAAGAGTGCAATGCTGCATTCATTACTTTTTGGAAATACAGAACCTTGCCACCCGGAGGAGGCAAAGACACCCCAGCCAAAGGCTTAAATACCTCCCCCCACTTCCCTCATCCCCCAGTCATTCTTTGCCTTTGTCACAGGAGGTTGGCAGAGAAGTGTCAGAAGTTCAAGAGAGTCTCTCATGGAGGGTAGTACTCTTCACAATGGGACTGGAGTTTTAAGTAATCCTGACAGCCTCTCAGTGAGAGCATGGATGAAAGTCCGGAGATGCAGGGAGAGTTTTCCTGCGAACCCATCCCGACTCATATTAACAGCTCCTTGGTAATCAACATTGACGAGTTTCGCTGCCTACCTTTCTTCTCTCAAGTCTATGTCAGAAGCGAGGCTACTATCTGTCACACTTGAAGGGCCATGTTCCGGTTCCACGGTGTAGATTCCGGTAAGATTGTTTCATTTTATTTCGATATGTGAATGTAATGTTAACGAAACAAGGTAGGGTCTTTTATCTTAATAAGGAATCATGGGTTAATATCTTCTGAGGGGGGTTATTGAACAGGGGGGACTTTTAATCATGTTTGTTATATGGTTCTGTCTGCAAATGTGTAGCTTTATACTTAGGCTCACAGCCTTTATGGAACATAACGTCCTTCTTTTCATGACGCAATCTTTCCAGATTGCGCGCCCTTTTCGTGACAGGCACGGTGCACCTTGTGACGGGTGCGGTTACATTGGTTTTTTTTTCCACTTCCGTATACTGGCTGTGTGCGACCGAGAGAGTCTTGCTCGTGGGTTGTCTAGTTCACAGGAGGTGGTGAGTGCCCCAGTCATTGGGGGTGTTAAAGGGTGCCAGTTAGTTTTTTGTCATTTTTGTAATCCCAAGATTATGGAGGATTCTGATATGCGCAACACGGATGCATCCGATACGGAGGATGTGTCTTGCGATGAATATGAAATTGCCTGGGTAATCAATGCCCATCAGTTATGTTCCGATTGCCGTTCTAGAGTACTCTCTTCTCCCAAAGCAGGGAGCTTAGAGTGCGTTGAGCCATCTGCCTCCGAGGTTTCCATGTACTGTGAAGCGAGCGCCCCAGTCCATATGGCCTTTACTCCTCCGGAGGGTGGCTTGTTTCCTTCAGAGGTTACGGCACGGTTCCGCATTTCTATGGCGCTGTATCATTTATATCTCCCAAGTGAAGTATTTCTAAGATACTGTCCGTGTTCCGTTAACCAGGGCCCGTCGAGCGTGGGATTGCACGATTCAGTTCAGCCTGAGGCTTCAGGGGCCCCTATCTCGGGGCCAGGATCTTCAGTTGATCCGGCGAGGGATGATTTTGCCTTCCGTTATAGGCTGGCTCGCCTTTGTGTTCTTTTAAGACATGTTTTGGCAATGTTGGAGGATCCCAGTCCTAGCGGGCCGAGGGATCCGAAGCCTTAGAAGCTGGATGGCAAAATGGATATGACGTTTGGGGATGAAGCCAATCTCCTTAACATCGCTGTTTTTCTTTTTCTTTGTTTTTTCCTGTTCCAGTTCTGAGCTTGGGTGAATGGGGCTTTTCATTGGCTGGTCCCGTTGTCGTCCACATTCACCTTGGGCGTTCACCCGTTGGGTGAGGCCCATATTTTATTTTTTGATCTGTCTGGATTTGTTTAATTTGTTTCTTTCTTAAGCTCATGTCTGTTAGATTTTCGTTTTTATGAACGTTCTTCTCTGGAACCGATACTTGCACTTTAGGTCGCATGGGCACTTCCTCGGAAGTTGCGCACTTGTTGAGCAATATAATTATGTTTTTTCTAGTTCATTTACCGATCCTTCGGGACAAATTTTCTTGGACCTTGGGCAGTTCTGGAGTGTCCTTATACCAGGCAGGTACTGGTCGGATACTTTTTCGGCTTTTACTAGGGTTCATGACACCCTCGTTGTGCTGATTAATCCTGTTGGATTCTGAATGTGTCTTGGCCTGTTCTACGGACTCCGGGCTCGGATCCTACCAAAGTATGAGGTCTCCAAAGAGCGTCCCCTCCCAGCACCGAAACCAGAGGAAGACCTCTATGTACGGAGAGGTTATGAGTGCCAATCTAGGTTGGTTGTTTGGGCTTCTCGTCTGAGATACAAATCTGTTTTTGCAGACATCATCATGGTTCTTCAGGTCCCCAAGAATGTGCTTTTTCACTCAAGGTTCTTCCGGATGCTGACTCTTTAGCCTATTAAGCATTTTATTACGGTGGCAGAGTTTTTTTTTTTTTTTTAATAACTTTATTTATTATCGGAATCCAATACATACATGGCAGTAGGGCATAAAGAGTCCAATAGAAAAGTACATGAAGCACTACATTGCAAGATCCTTCATACAATCACATAATCAACGACCCGTATGACTCCACCATGTAGAGGTATGGGTTCACATTTTCTTATAAGTAAAATAACAAAAAACAAAAAACAAACAGAAATATAAACAAACAAAAGGTAACACAGACGCATAATACAAACACATAATAACATACCTGAGCACTCCGGTCTGGTTCACCCCCCATGGACACGCAATAGGAGCAGGAAAGGGAGAGAGAAGTGGTAATAATAGTGACACCATGAAAGAAGGCGTCAGGGTAGGTAAGTTTGTGCACCACCAATGCAGTATTACTGGTTAATTCTGGGGGGCCGGGAAAGACCAATTTCCTTTAAGGTTTTCATTTAAGATAAAAAGACTGTTTCTAAATGGGTAAATGACCCTTTCCCTAACTGCTTCCGGTAAATATAGAAGGTAGGTTCCCCATTTCAGTATGAAACGTTTTATTCGTTTTTCCGGATCACCCTTCACATCTGCCTGTTCTATTAGCATTTGCGTATGTATATTTCTAAGAAGCTTTTGGAGAGGGGGGGTTTTATTACTAGCCCAACCCTCCAAGATCACTTGTTTCGCCAAAACTATTACTGTGGATACTAAGCTGTCATAAGAGGGTGGGTTATCATTAAGGGTTAGGAAAATAATACGTTGAGGTGAGAGAGCTATCTGGGTGTTTGTCGCTTTTGTGAGCCAGTATGATATCTTGAGCCAGAAGCTCTGTAGCTTGGGGCAATTCCAAAGCAAATGCAGCCAGTCTGGTGAAGCCAAACTGCACTTAGGGCAAGTATCACTAGCTCCAGGAACCCATCTAGAGCGTAGGTGCGGGGTTATGTAGGCCTGATGCATGAATTTTAGATGTGACTCCCTCAACTTGGCAGAAATGGTGACTGACTGTATTTTTCTCAGACTTGTGTGAATAAGCTCTTCATTAACTAATAAATCAGTAAAACCGTCCCATTTAGATATAAGCCCCCACATAGCTGAGTTTTCAAAATGTTTTAAGATTAAATTGTATGTGTGTGTGATTTTATATGAGCCCTGCCTTGCTAGCGCACATAGGTTATCCACCTGGGTAGGCTCCCTGAGAAGGCGCCCCTCTGTTTTTAACTTAGTGATATAATGTCTGCACTGAAAGTATGCGAAGCGATGGGAGCTTGGGAGACCAAACACATCCCTTAAATCCTGAAAAGGGACAATTTCCAGAGTCAAAGGATTGATAAGCTGTTTAATCTTTGTGAGCTTTTGATCACGCCACTCCTGAAATGCTTTTGTGGTGTATCCAGGGAGAAAATTTAGGTTACCCTGAATCGGCAAGAACTTACTCACTGATTTGTCTACCCCCCACAACCTGCACAACTTGGCCCAAGCCCTAAGCGGGTCCCTATATAATACGTGAGACTGTATGTGTGAGGGTAGTGAAGTGAAGCTTGCATGGGGCAGGAAGGCCAAGCTTATTGGTTTAACCAAACTATTTTCTAAGGCAGGGACAGTGAATCGATTGTCATCTACAAGCCAATCTAGTATGAGTTTAGTCAGAGTGGCCCAGTTATACCATACAATGTTCGGGAGACGAAGTCCTCCTCTTTCCAGGGGCATCGCTAAGTAATTTTGTCCTATCCTATGTTCCTTGCCCCTCCAGATAAACTGCCCCAGAGCGGATTGTATTGACTTGGTGTCTTGTTTGGTAAGAAGGAGAGGTAACATCTGCAGAGGATATAAGAGTTTGGGCAACGCCACCATTTTAAACAAGTGAATTCGGCCCATAAGAGATAGGGGTAAACTACACCAACCCGAGAGTAAAAGTTTTATGTTGCTTATAGTATTTGACAGATTTAACTGGTATAATTTATTGGGATTCACATGTATATGAATGCCTAAATACTTAAATGAGCCATCTGTCATTTTAAGAGTGGTGTTTGTCAAAGTGGTGTTTTGTTTATTTTGCAGCCACGTGACTTCAGATTTATGGACATTAATTTTGTAACCTGTGAAAGTTCCAAAAGTCTTAATTACCTCTAAGAGGGGATTCAAGTTGGTAGCAGGATTGCCTATAAATAACAACAAGTCATCTGCATACAGCGACAGATGTTGCTTATGGTCTAAAACGTCTAATCCCGCACATTTTTGTCGGATGTGACATGCAAGGGGTTCTATGGCTAGGTCGAAGAGCAAAGGGGACAAAGGGCATCCCTGTCTGGTACCCCTCTGCAATACAAATGAGGGGGAAAGCTCCCCATTAACTATCAAAGATGCCTTAGGGGCTGTATACAACCGTTGGAGAAAAGCTGTAAAGTTGCCTGAAATGCCGAATTTTTCTAGTGACGTATGCAAATGATCCCATTCAATCCTGTCAAACGCCTTCTCCGCGTCAAGGGCGAGGAGACAGGCGTCTTGTAGATCTACAGGATTAGAGGACTGGGTGTTATACCAATAATAGGAGGTAATTGCCAATGTTTTCCTGATATTGATCACTGATGATCTCCCTTTTACAAACCCGGTCTGATCTGTGTGTATGATTGAGGGAAGAATCTGGGCCAACCGGTCAGCTAAAATTTTGGTCAGTAGTTTATAATCGCTGTTTAACAGCGAAATTGGGCGATATGAGGAGGTATCTGTGGGATCTTTATCAGGCTTAGGGATGAGACAGATGTTTGCCTCCGTGAATCTGGCATCTATTTGAGAGGAACCCTCCAAGTATGCGGTATATAGGGAGGCAAGAGTTGGGGCCATCTCATTCACAAGAAGTCTATAGTACTCCACAGGTAGCCCATCAGGGCCTGCCGCTTTTCCGAGTTTGGCTCTATTTACAGCTTTAACTACTTCCTGGGGTAGAATGCTGGCGCTAAGTAGTGAGTTATGCTCTTCTGAGAGAGCCGGGATATGTGTAGCCTCCCAAAAGCTTTGCTTAGCCTCTAAGCTAATCTCTTGGCTGGTATATAAAGAGGAGTAATATTTAATAAATTCTGACATGATTTCTTTGTTGTTTGAAGTTAGATGTGATTTAGATTTTATGGCCAGTATGTGTGATTTAGGCGTATAAAGTTTGACTAAATTTGCTAGCAACTTACCCGACTTGTTGCCATGCCGAAAGTACCGTCCCTGTCTGTGTATATCAAAATTGATATTCTGCTGAGCTAAGTATGTGTCTCTAGCCATCTTAAGCTCATAATATAGTTTTCTAGATTCAGGAGTGGGGTTAGAGAGGTACTCATTATATGCCTCAGTAAGGTTTGCTAAAAATGTCTCATCAATTTTTTTAATACTTTTATTGTGATGTGCAGCGAAGGAGGTGATAGAGCCCCTCATAACGGGCTTGGAGGCGTGCCAAAACAAGTTGGGGTCCTCTTTGTGCTGGTCGTTATCTGAGGCATAGTTTACCCACGCACTTTTCAGATGTTGACGAAAATTCATGTCGTGATATAGATAAGAAGGGAATCTCCAGGATCTACTTGGGGGTCTCATGGGTGTTGGCTGAAGTAAGAAATGAATTGGGGCATGGTCTGAAATCGTTATGTGTTCTATGGTCGGATGCTGGATTTGAGGTGTGATAACAGAGGAGGTGAGGAAATAATCTATTCGTGAAAGGGTGTTGTGTGTCTTAGACAGACAAGTATAATCTCTCTCCAATGGGTTTAGTATTCTCCATACATCTACAAGATTCAAAGTAGTCTTTAAGTTATTTATCAATGAGACCTCCCTCTTATATCTTGAGTGTGAGAAACCTGAGGAGCTAGCTGATGCCGGGTCCCTAAACCTGTCCAAAGGGAGGGCCTGGACCAAGTTGTAATCCCCCCCCAAAATGATAGGAGCAGCGTAAGTGGCCAATTTAGCTATTAGAGAGGACCAAAAGAAGGGGCAGAATTCATTAGGACCGTAAACATTACATATAGTATATTCCAGGTTCCCCGCTTTTAGAATTGCAATTATATATCTACCGTCCTTATCTATCTCTACTTGTGAAAAAGATACCTGGAGTCCCTTTCTTACTAGGATGGCCACCCCTCTTTTCCTACTTTCAGTAGGGGAATACAGGATATGACCTACCCATCTAACTTTCAGTTTTTCATGCTCTTCAGAAGTCAATTTAGTCTCCTGGAGCAGAGCTATATCAGTATGGAGTTTTTTAAGCTGTTGTAGGATCATACTCCTCTTTGCAGGGGACGTAATGCCCCCAACATTCCAGGAAGTTAGCCTAAGGTTTATGGCCATATGGTATTAGTATTAAGATAAAAGTGGGCTAGTGCAAAAAGTGAGCTGCGCGGTGTGTGTCTTTGCTCTTGGACGACTAGTCTGGGACATATTAGGTCAAAGGCCCTCCACGTGAGATGAAAACCATGTGTGTGGAATTTAAATGGAGATCCAAAAAGTTGGAACCCAAGAGATTGACTCACCAGTAAGAAAGGAACAGGGGCAATGTTCTCTGAATTCGTGCCCATGGGGGGAGAGACCACAAGCGCTCTAGAAATGATCTGAGGACGGATCCAAAAAGAAAACATAGTTATAAGCAGGCACTTTTTGAGATGCAAGATATTATCAAATGAGGCAACCATGTGAATTAACAGATCAGAATGTTTGGTACATAACATGAGTAATTGTAATGAAATTTCAGTAAGATTATACATATCATTGTCTATAGTAAACCAGGAAATCTCTAAGAAATGAGAAAACATGATTGCGTTAATGATACATATGAGGTAGAGGTACATAATCACGGCTGCGCCCATGTCTAGGCTTCCTGTCCTAGAGATAATCTGTGTATAAGGAAACCAGAGGAGTAATAAGAACACATAACAACAGCAGATATTATGACATCTCAGCTCTAGGAGCCGGCCCATGGGAAGGTGGGAATAGGGTGACAGAGCCATATGAAACCTTAAGGTATATAGCAAAGCTTTAGAGAGAATAATCATGCCAGTGTTTTGTGCACACAATATGTGCCAGGGAATAGATTGTAGACAATGAGGTAGGGGCGGTGGCGGAGGTGGCGGCGAGTATTGAAGGAATTTGTGCTTGGTATCGATATGGCAGGCCCAAAACAGTACTGCGACATCAACGGCCACTAGTGTCAGAAGGTATGTGGCGAACATAAGGTCCCCACAAAGGTCTACAAGGGGCGAGGCGGGGTTAAAGCACTTAAGGAGGCATAGGAGAAACCAGCAATAACTAAGAATTATCTTGATAGAACCCATACAGAAAACAGGATTAAAGTACACTAAATATTGTTTCCCAACCATAATAATTCTATGTGCAAAAGAAGACAAACCTGCATAAACAGTGCAACAGCAAAAATAGCAAATTGTCATTTGCGGGGTCGTGTATCCGGTCTCACACGAAACTGGAGAATACAAGCAGAACCACAGACCCCGCAAGAGCAAGATACACATTATAAGAAACATGATGTGCAATTAAAGAAACTGTGAACATTGATACTTATTAGAGTCTCTTCATCCATTGTCTTGTTTCCGTTCCGATGCCAGGTATGCCTGTGCTGCCGCAGGCGAATGGAAGGTTTTGGGGCCTGACATGCTCTGGATTTTTAGAGTGGCTGGAAACATGAGCGCAAATTTACGCCCCTGGTCATGCAGAGTGGAGCAAATGGAAGCAAAGTCTTTGCGTCTCTTGGTAACCTCGACTGAAAAGTCTTGAAAAAGCAAGATGCGGTGGTCCTCAAAGATAACTTCCTTGGTCGCTCTGTAGGCTCGTAGGATCGCCAGCTTATCCTGGAAATTCAAGCATTTAAAAATCACCTGTCGTGGCCTCTCTCTGGAATTTTCCAAATGCCTGTTGGGGCCTATGCAATGTGATCTTTCTATGTCTAGAGGCAGACAGTCCCGAGGCAGGCCTAAGATTTTTGGAAGGGTCATAGCAGCAAATTCTAGCAGATCCTTATCTTTAATGGATTCAGGGACTCCTATGATTCGGAGGTTATTTCGTCTGCTACGATTTTCCAAGTCCTCCACTTTATCCATTAGTTGCTGATTTTGTTTCAGTAGGCGTTTTAGAGAGATGTCTGATTCATGCTGTCTGTCTTCGACCCCCGAGATTCTTTGTTCCGCAGCTGACATGCGTGCAGAGAAAAGCCTCACTTCGCTGGTCAAGGTGTCAACCCCCGTCTGCAAGCTATCCATTTTTGGTAAAAAAAATGCCTTAAGGTCCTGCAGGAGTGAGGAATGGTCTCCTGAGGAGTTGCCTTCAGTATCTGCAAATGGAGGGTTGGCCTGTGTTTCTGATAGAGTCTTTTGTCTTTTTTCCAGGTTTTTTGATCGGTGGCTCATGGTGCTACTTAAAGGCGAGGGCAGCCTGTGGAAATACTCGTCTACTTTCATAGAACAAAATGCAGAAAAGTCTGAAAATATTGTAATATTGTGAAGAATCCACCAGGTGGCGTTGTTGAGCTGTGTACTGCTGCAAATGAGTGGAAGAGATGGAGGGGGAATGGAGTATAGAAGAAAAAGTAAACACAAATAAGATGATTGCAGATATCACATCCCAGGCTGGAGAAGTGAAATGACAAAAATTTAGCTATACCAGCTATGTAGATTGTGTTGCTTCCCTCTCCTTCAAACAGATTTCTCACTCGTAGCTAAGGGATCCCAATTATGATCCTGAAAAAATTGAGCTATACCAGCTGCAAAATTTGAAGTACTCGGATAGTATGAGATATAGTTGGAGCACAGGTTATTGCGCTACTTAGGGTTCAGACACTGAATATGCACTTAAGAAAAAGAAAATTGTATTGCTTCCTCACCCTCTAGCAGATCTCACACTCACAGCCAAAGAGTCCCAATTATGATCTTGAAAGCTTGCACTACAACAGCTGAAATACTCAGATAGTTTGAAATATAGCTGTAGCATAGGTTAGTGCACTACATAGAGTCCAGACACTGAATATGCAGTTGTTAATGTAAATCACCCCCCAGCAGTCACAGGGGCACCAGGAGAAAGTGATAGCTGATGTAGCCCTGGGAAGAATACAACTGCTAGCGGTTTGAGTCCCAAAATGAAGATGTGATGGCTTGAGTTATTGGTAATAAGCTGGAGCTAGTTGAAGTGAAAAATGGGTGTACTTGTGTCTGTATTATATCACTCCTTATGCGTGACCAAAGTGGTTAAAAGTCTCTCATGAGTGTGGGGGGAAGTGTCCCTTGGGGTACCTTTTATCCGGGCTCCGGGATGACACAACCTGGGGTGCAGCGGTGCCAACCGTCAATCCAATCTGCTGCGACGTCCCCACTTCTCATCCACTCCTCCCGGCAGCAGTTCTGAAGGCCGATGTCCTTCTAAGGGCTCCGACTGAGCTATAACACAGAGGAGTCGGGGAGGGCTCCGGCAAGATGGCGCCGACCTGCGCTTGTGTGCGCGCCACGTGGGTCAATTAACTTAGCCTTCCAGGGCAAGGGTGATCTTTCTGCCCTACACGATGCTACTTCGGCCAGCTGGGGTATCTTAGGGGGCTACCCAGCAAGGCAATACCGTGGGATAAGCCGGCCGGCAGCAGTAAATGTCATTTAGGTTAGGCAGATTCACGGAGCTCTTCACTCCTGCTGCCAGCCGCTAGCTCCGCCCACCGGAAGTCCCACGGTGGCAGAGTTTTATTCCTTCCCGCCTTGGGTGGATCATATGGTCTGGATGCGCGGACATGTTCTTTCTCTGCTCAGAGTTGTGTTACTCTAAGAGTTGGTGTGCAGGGGTTCCCTGCCCTCTGTGGGGAGCTGCGAAGCTCCAGCTTTTGCTTGCTTAGAGAAGATATTGGAAGATAGATCCTTCAAGGATCTCTGGCTGTTATCCCTTCCATTGCCCTTTGTCTGACCATGGTCTCGACGTTCGGGTGTCTTTCCATCCTCGTTGCAACTCTAGCCTTGGGGCTTGTAAGTGCGGAGGCGAGGTTGTTTAAGGAGGGCCACCCTTCTGTGGTCAGGTAGTTGACCATTTATCCTCGATGCTGCGTTAGGGGCTTAGTGCGCGTTGTCTTAAGTTTGGTTCTCTGGGGTGCGAGCAGGGTACAGGGTTCTCATTCTCCTTTGGGTGTTGGTTGCTACCTTGCCTATGCATGTAGAACGTATTATCGCTTGCCTACAAATTTTCCTTGCGATCCAAGTGCCCTGTGTACTGAATCTTAGACTGTTAAGGAAGTCCTTTGTGACTCTTGGTTTTGAGGCTATTGCTAGATCGCCAAGTCTACAGACTTTAGAGGTGCGTTCCTCTTGTAAGAGGCAGCTTAGGGTTCCTCTGGTTGTTGGATATTCGATTGATTCAGTTTTCGAGGACCCTGACCTAGGTCCGTGTCTCTCCTTGGATGGGTGTGGACGGTTCGATCTCACACTTGATATTTGTGGTCCCGCGGGCCTCTCTCCGTAGAGGCTGCGGTTCTGTGAGAGATTATGAATACGGCGCAGGCCGAAACATGTTAGTCTATCTTTCCTTTCTATAGGGTATGCACCCTCCATATTTTAATTATTTTTCAATAAAGAGACTTTTTAATTAAATAACAGCAACTGACATTTTGTTTTATGTTCTGTGAGAGATGCCTATTGTTTTGCAGCTTAGGCTTTAAGTCCTCCTGACGGTTCCCTACTGGTCTTCTGGTGCATTTACGCTGTTCCTGTAGACTCCAGGTATCTTCACCTGGGTTGGTGATATGGCTGAGGGGTCTCGCCTCTATGGTAGGGTTGTTTTCAGTTGTTTTTTCCCTTCTCTTCTAGAGCGGGGGTAGGGTTCTTTGGGTTCGGAGTTACCTTAGTATTTGGAGCGACCTGTGGGTCCTTGGTGGCTTGCCTTGTAAGGATCTTTTCCCTTCTTGCGTTCCAGAATCCTGGAAGGGGATTTGCGGTGTAGGGACTGGTTCCTCTGTTCCTGCAGCGAGAGGCTGAGAGTTTGATCCCTATGGGGCTCCTGCTATATGTTGGATTCTGATATTTGGATGCTGAGGGTCTGAGGGCCTTCTTTCCTTGGGAAGTGTACCTTGTTTTTAGAGAAGACAGTCGTGTCGGGGGTTTTCGTACCCAAGCACAATGTCTATTCTGACTCATGGTGACATACCGTTTGTAGTAACGTTCAGTGGTCTAACCGGGGGCTTTGTTCATACGTTGACCCTTCCTTTCTCTTCCGCAAGTCTGGGACTCTTGTCTTTGGTTTTGATGAGCCTTTGGACTGGGACTATTATCCTAGTGGGAAGATTGGGGGTCGGTTACTCTTGCAGGGTTGACCGTTTTCTTTAGAGTCAGTTCTCTCCTTTGTGGGAGGTCTTGGATGTCCTCCTCTTTTCCTCTGGTTTCGGTGCTGGGAGGGGACGCTCTTTGGAGCCCGATATTCGGAGGGCTGTGAGCCCTTGGAAGGTTTGCAGTTGAATCCAGCTACAGCTATTGCACTTTGAGGGTGTAACCAGCTACAGCTAATTGCACTTTGACTGGGTGTTAGCAGCTTTGAAACGCCTTTCGGTGTTTGGGTTTAGCAACGGTGAGTCAGCTTTCTGCTGGAAGCTGGTTATTAGGAGTTCCTTTTCAGAGTGTTGATGTTCTTTTTGGAGAACTCTTTACTAGCTGCTGGGATAGTTATCCTATTTTTGCTGTCTAGCTTGCAGGTCTAGACCTAATATGAGGCAACGGGGAACTCATGGTTTTTCTGGAGTACCTTTGGAGTTTGGTACAGGGTCAGGGATATGCGGGTGTTCCTCGAGTCCTTTTTGGGACATGTTTCCCTGTGTATGGATCTCTTTTTCTTCGGTCCTTGTGTTTCTAGGGAGTTTGTCTCCCTGGTCATTGCTGTTGTACGACAACCATGGGTTGTTCTATGTTCTGCAGAGTGGAATGATCCTTTGGATTTTTCATGAGAATCTGTTCTCCTTTTTGGGGGGCAGACAGCGGTCCTTGTCTTAGCCAGGTACCTTCATGGGAGTCCTGATCCACGGGTCTGACTCCTCGGAGGTTGTTTGGGCTTGACAGACTCTGGGATTGAGTGGTTTAGTTCGGCTTTGCCGACGGTGTAACTAATGTGCAGTTATCTGGGCTTCGGATTTTTCTCCTGTGTCGTCTATATTTTCTTTCATGTAATTGGCAAGAGTCCAGGAGCTAGTGATGTATGGGATATACAATCCTACCAGGAGGGGCAAAGTTTCCCAAACCTCAAAATGCCTATAAATACACCCCTCACCACACCCACAATTCAGTTTTACAAACTTTGCCTCCTATGGAGGTGGTGAAGTAAGTTTGTGCTAAGATTTCTACGTTGATATGCGCTTCTCAGCATTTTGAAGCCCGATTCCTCTCAGAGTACAGTGAATGTCAGAGGGATGTGAAGGCAGTATCGCCTATTTAATGCAATGTTTTTCCTCACGGGAGATCTATTTCATAGGTTGTCTGTTATCGGACGTAGAGATTCATCTCCTATCTCATTTTTCAGATCGACAATATACTCTCATATTCCATTAACTCTACTGATAACCGTTTCAGTACTGGTTTGGCTATCTGCTATATGTGGATGGGTGTCCTTTGGTAAGTATGTTTTCATTACTTAAGACACTCTCAGCTATGGTTTGGCACTTTATGTATTTATATAAAGTTCTAAATATATGTATTGTACTTATATTTGCCATGATTCAGGTTTCAATATATTTCCTTTTGCAGACTGTCAGTTTCATATCTGGGAAATGCATTTTTTAGGAAAATTTATTTCTTACCTGGGGTATAGTCTTTTTTCAATTGACTGTATTTTTAAATTCGCGGGCAGAATTAGGCTCGCGAGGGCGCGAAATGCCAAAGTATATTGCGTAATTTTTGGCACAAGATTTTTTGGTGCGAAGTTACGTTCGATGACGCAAATTTGTCATTTCCAGATGTTGTTAGTGCCCAAAAAAATTATCTGTTTTTTTGTGTGTCATACTTGGCGCCAAATATTTTCATTATTTTAAACCCCATTCCTATATGCCTCTTGCCTTTTTTTCTCTATCAGAGGGCTATGCTGTTTGCATTTTTTCCCTTTCCTGAAACTGCCATATAAGGAAACTGATAATTTTGCTTTATATGTTGTTTTTTCTCTTACATTTGCAAGATGTCTCAATCTGATACTGTCTCAGAAATCACTGTTGGAACCCTGCTGACTGATAACAGTTCTACCAAAGCTAAGTGCATTTGTTGTAATCTTGTGGAGATTATATCTCCAGCTGTGGTTTGTAATAAGTTGTCATGATAAACTTTTACATGCAGAGAATGTGACCATCAGTAATAGTACATTGCCTGTTGCTGTTCCTTTAACATCTAAAGTACAAGATATACCTGTGAATTTATAAGAATTTATTGCTGATTCTATTCAGAAGGCTTTGTCTGCCATTCCGCTTTCTAATAAATGTAAAGGCCTTTTAAAACTTCTCATAATGTTGATGAAATTTCAAATGACCGACAACATACTAAATTATCCTCCTCTGATGAGGATCTATCTGATTCAGAAGATGCTTCCTCAGATATTGTCACTGACAATTCTACTTATTTATTTAAAATGGAGTACATTCGTTCTTTGTTAAAGAAGTGTTGATTATATTGGATATTGAGGAGACTAATCTTCTTAATATTAAAACTAGTAAACGTTTAAATTCTGTTTATAAACCTCCTGTGTTTTTTCCAGAGGTTTTTTCCAGTTTCTGATGCTATTTCTGATATGATTTCTAAGGAATGGAATAGGCTTGGTACTTCTTTTATTCCTTCTTTAAAGGGTTTTTTAAAAAAAAACCAAAACAACAAGAATTGGTTTATGGTTTGTCTAGCATTGTTCGCTTGCTTCAACATGCTAATCAGTTTATTTGTGATGCCATTTTTTTCATCAAAATTGATGTTAAATCTATGTCTTTAGCTATTTTAGCTAGAAGAGCTTTGTGGCTTAAATCTTGGAATACTGACATGACTTCTAAGTCCAGATTGCTATCTCTTTCTTTACAAGGTAATAAGTTATTTGGTTCTCAGTTGAATTTGATTATCTCAACTGTCACTGGGGGAAGGGAGTTTTTTGCCTTAGAATAAGACTTAAGGGTAAATCTAAAGCTTCTAACCGTTTTCGTTCCTTTCGACTAAATAAGGAACAGAAACCTATTCCCCCAAGGAATCTGTTTCCAATTGGAAATTTTCTTCAAATTGGATTAAATCCAAGCCTTTTAAGGAACCAAAGCCAGCCCCTAAGTCCGCATGTAGGTGCGGCCCTCATTCCAGCTCAGCTGGTAGGGGGCAGATTAAGATTTCTCAGGGGTGTCGAATAGGATTCAGAGTAAGACTTCCTGTGAGAAGATATTTTCTCTCACGCATTCCAGCAAATCCAGTAAAGGCTCAGGCTTTCCTGAAGTGTGTTTCAGACCTGGAGTTTCAGGGGTAATCATGCCAGTTCCGTTTCAGGAACAGGGTTTGGGGTTTTATTCAAATCTATTCATTGTCCCAAAGAAAGAAAATTCATTCAGACCAGTTCTGGATCTGAAAATTTTTGGAATCATTATGTAAGAGTACCAACTTTCAAAATGGTGATTATAAGGACTATTCTGCCTTTTGTTCAGTAAGGGCATTATATGTCCACCATAGACTTACAGGGTGCATATCTTCATATTCTGATTCATCCAGTTAATTTTCAGTTTCTGATATTCTCTTTTCTAGACAAGCTTTACCAATTTGTCGCTTTTCTTTTTGGCCTAGCGACAGCTCTAAGAATCTTTTCTAAGGTTCTTGGTGCCCTATTCTCTGTAATCAGAGAGCGGGATATGGAGTGTTTCCTTATTTGGACGATTTCTTGGTATTAGCTCAGTCTTTTTATTCTACAGAATCTTACACGAATCAACTAGTGTTGTTTCTTCGAAAACTTGGTTGGAGGATCAATTTACTAAAAAGTTCTTTGATTCCTCAGACAAGGGTCACCATTTTAGGTTTCCAGATAGATTCAGTGTCCATGACTGTGTCTCTAACAGACAAGAGACGTTTTGAATTGGTTGCAGCCTGTCGGAACCTTAAGTCTCAGTCATTCCCTTCAGTAGCTATGTGCATGGAAGGTTTAGGTCTCATGAATGCAGCATCGGACACAATCCCCTTTTGCTCGTTTTCATATGAGACCTCTCCAGCTTTGTGTGCTGAACCAATGGTGCAGGGTTTTTTCAAGGATATCACAATTTAAATCCTTAAATCCCAATATTCGACTATCTCTGACTTGTTGGTTAAATCACCATCGTATAGTTCTAGGGGCCTCTTTTGTTCGTCCAACCTGGACTGTGATCTTAACAGATGCAAGTATTTCAGGTTGGGGAGTTGTTTTGGGATCTCTGACAGTTCAAGGGGTTTGGAAATCTCAAGAGGCGAGATTACAAATTAATATTTTGGAACTCAGTGCGACTTTCAGGGCTCTTCAGATTTGGCCTCTGTTGAAGAGAGAACCGTTCATTTGTTTTCAGACAGACAATATCACAACTGTGGCATTTGTCAATCATCAGGATGGGACTCATAGTCCTTAAGCTATGAAAGAAGTATTCCGGATACTTGCTTGGGCGGATTCCAGCTCCTGTCTAATTTCTGTGGTTAATATCCCAGGTATAGACAATTGGGAAGAGGATTATTTCAGCCGTCAGACTTTACATTCCGGGGAGTAGTCCCTCCATCCAGATGTGTTTTCTCAGGTTGTTCAGATGTGGGGTCTTTCAGAAATAGATCTGATGGCTTCTCATCTAAACAAGAAACTTCCCAGGTACCTGTCCAGGTCCAGGGATCCTCAGGCGGAAGTAGTGGATGCGTTTACACTTCCTTGGTGTTTTCAACCTGCTTATATTTTTCCCGCCTTTAGTTTTTCTTCCAAGAGTGATCTTCAAAATCATCATGGAGCACACATGGCCTCACAGGCTTTGGTATGCGGATCTTGTTCGGATATCCATTTGCCAACCTTGGCCACTTTCATTAAGGCCGGACCTTCTATTTCAAGGTACATTTTATTCCATCAGGATTTCAAACGTGAAGGTTTGGAAAATAAACGCTTAGTGCTTAGTCATAGAGGTTTCTCTGACTTTGTGATTAATATTGTGTTGCAGGCTCGTAAATCTGTTTCTAGAAAGATTTATTATCGAGTTTGGAAGACTTACATTTCATGGTGTTTCTCTCATAAATTCTCTTGGCATTCTTTTAGAATTCCTAGAATTTTACAGTTTCTTCAGGATAGTTTGGATAAAGGTTTGTCTGCAAGTTCCTTGAAGGGACAAATCTCTGCTCTTTCTGTTTTATTTCACAGGAAGATTGCTAAGCTTCCTGGTATTCACTGTTTTGTTCATATCAAGCCTGTCATTAAATCAATCTCTCCTTCTTGGAGTTTTAATTTGGTTTTAAAGGCTTTACAGGCTCCTTCATTTGAGCCTATGCATTCTTTGGACATTTAAATACTTTCTTGGAAAGTGTTGTTTCTTTTGGCCATCTCTTCTGCTAGACGAGTTTCTGAATTATTTGCTCTCTCTTGTGAATCTCCTTTCTGATTGTTCATCAGGATAAGGCAGTTTTGCGGACTTCATTTAAATTCTTTTCTAAGGTTGTGAATTCTAACTTCATTAATAGAGAAATTGTTGTCCTTTCCTTGTGTCCTAATCCTAAGAATTCTTTGGAGAGATCCTTACATTCTTTGGATGTGGTAAGAGCTTTGAAATATTATGTTGAAGCTACTAAAGATTTCAGAAAGACTTCTAGTCTATTTGTTATCCTTTCTGGTTCCAGGAAAGGTCAGAAGGCTTCTGCCATTTATTTGGTATCATGGTTAAAGCTTTTGACTCATCATGCTTATTTGGAGTTGGTTCAGGCCCCGCCTCAGAGAATTACAGCTCATTCTAGTAGGTCAGTCTCCACTTCGTGGGCTTTTAAGAATGAAGCTTCAGTTGATCAGATTTGCAAAGCAGCAACTTGGTCTTCTTTGCATACATTTACTAAATTCTATCATTTTAATGTATTTGCTTCTTCGAAAGCAGTTTTTGGTAGAAAAATTCTTCAGGCAGCTGTTTCAGTTTAATTCTTCTGCTTATGATTTAAGTTTTTCCTTTCATTTATGAGAATAAACTTATATTTGGGTTGTGGATTAATTTTTTTTTCAGCGAAATGGCTGTTTTTATTTTATCCCTCCCTCTCTATTGACTCTTGCGTGGAGTTCCACTTCTTGGGTATTGCTATCCCATACGTCACTAGCTCATGGACTCTTGCCAATTACATGAAAGAAAACATAATTTATGTAAGAACTTACCTGATAAATTAATTTCTTTCATATTGGCAAGAGTCCATGAGGCCCACCCTTTTTATGGTGGTTATGATTTTTTTGTATAAAGCACAATTATTTCCAAATTCCTTTGTTGATGCTTTTTACTCCTTTCTTTTTCACCCCTCTACTTGGCTATTCGTTAAACTGAATTGTGGGTGTGGTGAGGGGTGTATTTATAGGCATTTTGAGGTTTGGGAAACTTTGCCCCTTCTGGTAGGATTGTATATCCCATATGTCACTAGCTAATGGACTCTTGCCAATATGAAAGAAAAATGAATTTATCAGGTAAGTTCTTACATTAATTATGTCTTTTAAGGGTGTCGAGTAATCAGGCTGTGGTGCCTCTCGAATGGGCCACATTTTGTACCCACCCATTGTTTGCTTTCAGTGTCCTCTAGCTTGGGTATTCTTTTCACAAAAGTAATGAATGCAGCTGTGGACTCTTCCCTTTTAAGAAGAAAAACATAAATTATGCTTACCTGATAATTTCATTTTATCTGAAGGGAAGAGTTCACAACTCCTGCCCGTGTTTTTATCTATGATGCGGCTGTAATTTTGTTCTTCTGGCACCTTTTTTCCACCCTGATATTTCTCCTACTGTTCCTTGTTCCCTCGCCAGAATGACTGGGGATGAGGGAAGTGGGGGAGGTATTTAAGCCTTTGGCTGGGGTGTCTTTGCCTGCTCCTGGTGGCCAGGTTCTGTATTTCACAAAAGTAATGAATGCAGCTGTGGACTTTTCCCTTCAGAAGAAAATGAAATTATCAGGTAAGCATAATTTGTTATCTCTGCGTCTCAATCACAAGCTCTAAATTTCACCCAAACTTCTCAAATAATATAGTGCAGATCTGATATACCCTTAGATGAAAAGGTATAATCTTTCATTGTCCTAATGAACTAAACTATGTCCATTACCTGACTCCAACTAAGGGCCAGATTACGAGTGGAGCACTATTGTTCGAGAACGAGCGATATCAGGTTTGCGTGCAAGTTAAATTACGCTTTTATTACAAGTTGAAAGTAAATGCAATCATTTAAGCACAATTTAAGTTAACACTTGTCGGGTTAGTGCGTCCTCAGAGCTCTGGTTAACTGTTTTGCGAAACTAAAAAGTGTCACTAAAGACATCAAAAATAAATTATACAATACAGTTACACTCATAATAACACTAATAAAAAATATTATTTTCTGTGGGAAAAGCAAGCCTTCTGGCTTGTCTAGATTTGTAAATGAACTACACAATAAGTTATTTTCTCTACATTTTGTGCTTAGTGGATGATTTTAAACTCACTTTTCCCTCCCCATAATTTTAGTTGTTGTATTTCTCCCAGAAATCAACTTTACCCAGCAGTGATTCAACTTACTCCCAGCTGATGAGTGGCAAAAACCATGAAACAGCTGTCCTGGAATTGGTCTGAATCACTGTACTAACCCTAGCTAAGCTTAAAAACTGTGTATACAGTGATGCTATGGCGTAAAGGGAAGTCTGCCTAAAAGCAGTGTCAGGTTAGGAAATGTCCAGAAGAAGACCCAAATGCTAGGACGAACACCCTTGCACTCTGAGTTTAATCCAGGACGTGACCCCACGACAACTTCCAAAAAATAAAGTACTCACGATATGGAGCAGGGTTAGCCTGTGCCAAAGTAATTCAAGATATCAGCCAGATAGACTTCTGAATAAGGAACTGGTTTCAGGAAATGTCTTCCACAGAATCAGGAGAGCAGGGATAGTCCACTTATACTCAGACAGAAGGGTAAAACAGGAAACAGTTAATAATGCAGGAGTTGGTAATTTGTTATCAGGCAGTTTGAGGGTTAACACTGTGTAGACAGTCTTAGCAGAGTATGCAACAGGTAATCAGGCAGTTTGAGGGTTAACACTGAGTGGACAGTCTTTGCAGAGTATGCAACAGGTAATCAGGCAGTTTGAGGGTTAACACTGTGTAGACAGTCTTTGCAGAATATGCAACAGGTAATCAGGCAGTTTGAGGGTTAACACTGTGTAGTCAGAACTTGCAGAGTTAACAACATGTAATCAGGTAGTTTGAAGGTTAACACTGTGTTAACAGAACTTGCAGAGCTAGCAACAGGTAATCTGGTAGTTTGAAGGTTAACACAGATTAATCAGTACTTGTTGAGATTGGCAACAGGATATCAAGCAGTTTGAAGGTTTACACTGAATAAGTGTATTTGCAGAGTTTGGAAACAGGTAAACATGCAGATTGAAGGTTTCATAGAAATAACAGTATTTGAATAGTTTGGCAGTACACAGAGTTGTCAGAATTTGCAGGGTTTGCAGCAGGTAAACAGGCAGTTTGAAAGTTTCACAAAACAAACAGTACTTGCATTGTTTGGAGACAGGTAATCAGGAGGTTGAAGGTTAATCCAGCATAGTAAGTGCTTGAAGAGATTGGCAACAGAAAAGCAGCAGTTAGAGAGATTCCACAGCGAATTCCTAACAGAGGCCACAAAGTTAAACAAACAAACGGGCACTGCAGAAACAGGAACCCCAGAATAAAAAGCCTGGTTGTGACATCATCAGGAAGGGGTGGCTCAGACACCTGTCAATCAAGCACACAGAGAGGACTGCAGAGCTTCCCAGCAGCCGAGCGTGACAAGCAGGCTAAAGTAAAAAAGTAATTCATTGTGAACCTCATTTGCATATCTTACCCAGAATCCTTTGCTGCATTGGAAACAATGTATTCAGAGGTTTTTTGTGGGAAAAGCAAGTCTTCTGAATTGCCTAGATTTGTAAATGAATTACACAATGAGTTATTTTCTCTACGTTTTGTGCTTAGTGGGGGATTTAGGTATAGATGTATATCTATGTGAAGAACATTGGAATGTGATATATTTATATTTTCATGTCAGGTTTGCGCACTTGAGAATATGCATTCGGGTTAGCTTTTTTCTTCTCTCCATTGACTTCTAAGGGGGAAGAGGTTATTGCGCGAGTTTTTGCGTGCATCGGGTTAGTGCGCAAGCAATAACTTTTTACTTTCAACTTGTAATATGAGCAGAACTTGAGAATGGATAAATGCAAAAGTATCTCTTTCTCTTGTGCCAGGTACTTGAGGTAAAGGTAGAAGAGCCAGACCTCCAGGGACAAACTTGACAGAATGAGCGGGAAACAACAATGAAAAACTCAGAGTGGTTGGATTGTTCACTTTTACCATATATGATAAGCTATACCAAATAGTTGTCAACAATTTGCTGAGTGGGCAGGGAACAGTTTATGTTGTTTGTGAAGACCATGTTCCATCTAACCAATAGCTTTTAGTATAGCTCATATAGGGTCAATCAGTGGATTTCAGATCTTGTGAGGTTGATAACTGCCTGACACTCTAGGTTGTCCAGAATGCTGGGCATATTCCCATGTTATCATCTGTAAAGTATGCTGTCATTTTAATAGGTAAACAATTGAGTACGTACTGTTAATGCACTGTAAGCAGCCTATAAAGCTACAGCTCTCCTTCACATTTGTATTTGAACTCCCAAAGGGTTAGGTCTTTGGGTTTTTCTGCACCACAGAGAGTCGTCATAATTATTTAAAATGGAGCCTGATTGATAGAGATCACCGACTGAATGGAAACCCAAATCCTCTCATAGCTGCAGATGGGAATCTGTTAAGCAAAACAAAAGTCATCATATCGACCGCACTTGGAATGGATTAGGAGTTTCCATTGTCCAGTTCCTTAACCCTTTCCATTTTGTTAAGCAAAAAAATATTATTGCTTTAGAAAATTAAAGTGGAGTTCATTAATTGGAGGAGGGTCCATAAAAGATCCTCAAGGGGCATAACAAAGGGTTTTGGAGTAACAAAATAGTGCTTTTTCATGCTCTTTCTAGAGAGTCGAAAATATATTTGACAATTTTTTCTCTATTTCTGAATCTTATTAATTTATTCACAGGCACTGTTGCTCAAAGCAGCCTGAAGTTCCTAATGCTCAACCCAGCTGTACACTTTGCAGAGGTCCTGAAGGACTGTCGTTCTGTCATCATTGCTGGAGGGACCATGCAGCCAGTAAGGAGGATGAATCTGCAGCAATAATGTAACTTAGTATAGACACTTGTGAGCCATCCTTTTTGGTAATGGCAGTGTATTTGTTACCGTGATAAGTTCAGCTCTCAAATGTTGGGATTATGAATCATTTTGTAAGAAATATTTGGGTTAATAATGGAGCAATTCAGTAGTTTCCAAATAAATTGCTCTGAAATTGAACAATGCTCAAATGTGTGAAGTCTATATAGTTTTCACATTTATTGGCTGAGCTTTTCATATCAGTATAATATCTCTCACACTGTTATAGTGACATGATATTCAGGTAGTAGTGGTGTATACTGCCTCAATTTAGTCTAGGAGTAAGGGAAATATTTCCAAATATTCTCAGCCATCTCAACCTCCAAAATAGACCTTGTTGTTAACACTACAGCTCTTTTACTCTAAGTCTTAGAGATCTTCATCAGCTGAAATTTTTTTTTCTTATACACCATGAAGAAATCTGAATACATTTTTATGATTTATTTTGGCCCATGACACTTTGGGGTCGATTTATCAAAGCCTTCAGCAGGCTTCGCCCCCTACAACTGCAGGTTCTCACAAGAGAACCTGCAGTCTGTATTTAACAAGCAGTGGTCATAAGACCGCTGCTTCCCTAACCTTTCAAATTTCAATCTCCCCGGTCTCGTCCTGCCCCCTGCCCGCACTTGATATGATATGATATATATATATGATACATAAATGATTGCTACCAGTTTTGCAAATTATAGTTAGTATTTTTTTTTTTATTCATCAATCATTCTGTGTGAGTTTGTATGTGGATTTTCAAGAGAGTATTTGCACAGATGACTTTGTATCCTGTTCTGTTCCATATTAAACTGTATTTGCTTACTCATTTTGTGAATATGTTCATCATTGTGCACTATTGTAGTTGTTCAACTTCTTTTTCTGATAAGCTACAATATGTGCCTCATATCTCATGTTGACAATTTGAATAGAAGCAAATACAAATAAAAAAACAAAAAAAAACAAATGTTTGTCTTTATCTTACAGGTTGCTGATTTTAAACAACAGCTTCTGATATCAGCTGGTCTAAGCCCAGATAGAATTATAGAGTTCTCGTGTGGTAAGTAGTTACATGTACATTTATTTAGACCGCTATAAGAATGTGTTAAGTCTTTATTGATTGTATTTCTGTCACCAGGTCATGTGATACCCCCTGAAAATATTCTACCCATAGTGCTCTGCAGTGGACCAATGAATCAACAACTGGAATTCACATATCAGAAAAGAGATCTTCCTGAATTGGCAAGTAGTACGCATGGGTCCTGTCACACTGTCTGCATTATATGTTTTTGTTGTGGTTTATTTCATTGTACCCTCCCAATCTAGATAATATACAGCTGGAATAGTTCTTAAAGGGTTTCATAGAATGTTTTTTAAAACAGTCCTAGTGTCACTAAATAAATGTGAAGCTGGGTATTGTGGCCTTCAGTAGCACTTTTGCATATCATTCTGAACCATGGATTCTAAGGTAAGAAAGTTACAAGAAGAAATAATGCTGGCTTTTAGGATATTATATATATATATATATATATATATATATATATATATATATATATATATATATATATATATACATATATATATATATATATATACATACACACACACACACACTGACCACTTTTTTAGGCACACCTTGCTAGTACCGGGCTGGACCCCCTTTTGCCTTCAGAACTGCCTTAATTCTTTGTGGCATAGATTCAACAAAGTGTTGAACATTCCTCAGAGATTTTGATCCACATTGACAAAGCATCACTCAGTTGCTGCAGATTTTTCAGCTGCACATCCATGATGCAAATCTTCCGTTCCACCACATCCCAAAGGTGCTCTATTGGATTGAGATCTGGTGACTGTGGAGGCTATTGGAGTACTGTGAACTCATTGTCATATTCAAGAAACCAGTTTGAGATGATTTGAGCTTTGTGACATTGTGCATCTTCCTGCTGGAAGTAGCCATCAGAAGATGGGTACACTGTAGTCATAAAGGGATGGACATGGTCAGCAACAATACTCAGGTAGGCTGTGGCGTTTAAACAATGCTCAATTGGTACTATGGGGCTCAAAGTGTGACAAGAAAATATCCCCCACACCATTACACCACCACCAACCTGAACCAAAGCAGGATGGATCTATGCTTTCATGTTGTTTGTGACAAATTTTGACCCTACCATCTGATTGTCGTAGCTGAAATCGAGACTCATCAGACCAGGCAACATTTTTTCCAATCTTCAGTTGTCCAATTTTGGGAAGCCTGTGTGCGAATGATAGCCTCAGTTTCGTGTTCCTTTCCTAGCTGACAGGAGTGGCACCCGGTGTGGTCTTCTGCTGCTGTAGCCCATCTGCTTCAAGGTTCCACGTGTTGTGCGTTCAGAGATGGTACTCTGCATACCTTGATTGTAACGAGTGGTTATTTAAGTTACTGTTGCCTTTCTATCATCTCGAACCAGTCTGCCCATTCTCCTCTGACCTCTAACATCAACAAGGCATTATCGTTCACACAACTGCCGCTCACTGGATACTTTCCCTTTTAGTAAACATTGACTTCTATGGGGTAATACTTGTATACGCACGCAATATTCTAAGTTTATCTTTTTGAGCTTGACAGGTTTACTTTCAACTCATAATGCCAGTGCAACTCGACTAGAGCAAAAAGCCAAACTTCTAACACAGTTAATGCTCGAGTAGGAGTGTTAATTAGCGCTCCACTTGTGATCTGACCCTATTTTAATAAAAAGGAACTAAAATCTGACAGTTTCAGCAAAATTATGTTGATCTTTAAATCTTTTTAAACAGAGTGTACTTCCTCTGTAATAGCAGGGTTTATAGAAAACACATTGACTTGATTTTTTTAACGACTCATTTCTGGCTTTTACTGAAGTACTTTATGTGGCCTTATGTTTGAATTTTTGACCAGGAATGTGATTAACGTTTTGTGGGTATCAGAAGTTGCATGACTTAACCTGTAATATAAAAACATGTACAACATTTTACAAGACTTGACAAGAATTAAGACAATACAAATAAAGCATAAGGAAAAATATTAGCAAAAATATGACCCA
Organism: Bombina bombina; assembly: GCF_027579735.1. Taxonomy (NCBI): domain Eukaryota; kingdom Metazoa; phylum Chordata; class Amphibia; order Anura; family Bombinatoridae; genus Bombina; species Bombina bombina. Next base: position 1,046,481,687 of record NC_069504.1, read on the forward strand.
AATCCAAAGGCTCCTCTTAAAATTAGCCACTCAAGCAACTCCTGATATATTTACTGGGAGTTTTTCAAAGTTATATAAAAATGACTAATAATGGTGCTGGGTTTTTGTCTGTGCAGATGGACGAGACAGGCCGAATTCTAACTAATTTGTGTAATGTTGTCCCTGGTGGACTGGTTTGCTTCTTTCCTTCTTATGAGTACCAGAGGCGTGTTCAGGATCATTGGGAAAAGACTGGACAACTAAAGCGTCTGGAATTAAAGAAGAAGGTATGGGAATATCACTACATGTCTCAGAATGTGCATAAATTGATGATAGTAGTAAATTAGAAAGTGTTTTTTTCTTTGTTTTTTTTTTCTTTTCAAATTTAATGCTTTATCTGAATCATAAAAAGGTGAATTCTAACTTCAAAATCTCATTACGATGAGTTACTAGTAACTTTCAAGCATTATCTTTTCATTCTCTATTTCTGATCTACAATTAGGTCAAACTGAAATTGATTCTAATTTCTGATTTTCTTTCAAATAAAGCTACTAGTTTTTATATGGAATAATATTTCTCTTTTAATTGCTGTAGATTATATTATGATGGACAGCAGTTTGTGGGCTTAGATGTTAAGTTTGCTTATTATGTACCAAGAACTGGAAATACCCCATTATTATTCACTCTGGCATTCAGGGCTTTTCTTTTTTTTAATAGATGTTCCTGTGCTGAATAAACCAACTTCAATTTAGTTTATTACCTTTATTTAACCCTTCTTCATCTAAAACATTTTTTTAACATATATAACTGCTGCTCTTATTAAGCCTAAAAAAATGGAATTGTGTTAAACTTCATTATGGAGTTTACCCAAACTTTATTGCACATTACATGTAGGCCTTTAAGCATGAACTAAAAGGAGATTTGAAAGTAAACGTTTGAATGTGTATACTGTCATCATGTAGCAATTAGAAACCATGTATGAATTGTTTAGATGCTTTGTTATAACATTTTTATCCTGTCCTGTTTTGAAAGATTTCTGTTAGTGAATGAAAACTGGTGAGCCAAGAAAGGATGTTATCGTACGTGTCACAATGCAGAATTTTATTTGTTAATGTTTAAAATCAATATCTTAATTGTCTTTCAGCTTTGTACATATGAAATACGAGCATAAGACTTGTAATGCATTGTTATGAGATTACATTATTGTATATAAGCCTTAGGGAGCTATCTCAAGCTAGTAGTAAGCAATACTATCAGTTGTACCAAGGGAAAGGAGTTACATGTAAGATATTTCCATTATTCTCAAAACAGATATTTCAGGAACCAAAGAAAGCCAACCAAGTAGAGCAGGTTTTATCAGAGTATTCCAAGACTATCAAGGTAAGTGGAAGACACAGAGCTGGATGGTAAATAATACGTGGGAGGTTAAAATAACATTAAAGTCTTTTTATATATGCATAGCATGTAGTGCAAAATAAACTATACAAAATAATTATTTGAAAACATTACTCACTCATTTTGTTATCACAATTTACAAGGTTTTGCAAATGATGTTTAAAGGAACATGAAACCCAAATTGTAAACAATGTTCCAATTTACTTCTGTTATCTAATTTGTTTCGTGCTGTTGGTATCTATTGTTGAAAAGCACACCTAGGTAGGCTCAAGACCTGCTGAATGGTAGCTGTGCATATATGCCTCATGTTATTGGCTCATCCATTTGCATTGCTGTTTCTTTAATAAAGGATACCAAGAAAATGAAGGGAATTAAGTAATAGAAGTAAATTTTAAAATTGTTTAAAATTGCATTTTCTATCTGAATCATGAATGAAACATTTTGGGTTTCATGTCCCTTTAAGGTCTCCTTTGCTGTGGCCTTTTAGGGGAAGATACATAGATAAGCTTTTACTTCATTAAACTTTTCATTAAGGATTGAATTTTGGGTTGACTCTCCCTTTAATACACTTCATGGTGTAATGAAAAGAAATGAAAGCTGATTACTGATGTAGGAATGAAGGCTGTGACACACTGCAAGCGGAGCGGCGCACAGCATGTAGATGCGGCTGTGCGCGCTCAGTGTGTCCTGCCTTTTCATCTCCGAGCACTCTGCTGCACTCAGAGATGAAATATCTGAACTTCAGAAGCGATGCGACGCGAAGCAGCTGCTTCGCCTCGCGCCGCATCGCTTGCAGTGTGTCACAGCCTTGAGACAAGCGACAGACTGTTTGGGTCATCTGGAATACTTTTGTACAAATATACATTAATAAATGTTAGTTTTAATGTCTTTTCTTCACTGTTGTAGCGCTGTATTCAGTTTGGGGGGCCTCTGACTGGAGCTCTTTTGTTTTCTGTGGTTGGAGGAAAAATGAGCGAAGGAATAAACTTTTCTGATGATTTGGGACGGTATGTCTAATGCAATAATTATGCTGTTTGTAATAGTAATAAAACAATATCATGTCCTCTCAGTTCAACACATATTTCTCTTGTTAAGTGTGTTCAGTCCACGGGTCATCCATTACTTATGGGATATATTCTCCTTCCCAACAGGAAGTTGCAAGAGGATCACCCAAGCAGAGCTGCTATATAGCTCCTCCCCTCACATGTCATATCCAGTCATTCTCTTGCAAGTCTCAACAAAGAAGGAGGTCGTGAGAGGAGTTGGAGTTTTTTACTTAATTATTCTTCAATCAAAAGTTTGTTATTTTAAATGGCACCGGAGTGTGCTGTTTTTTCTCTCAGGCAGTATTTAGAAGAAGAATCTGCCTGCGCTTTCTATGATCTTAGCAGACGTAACTAAGATCCACTGGCTGTTCTCGCACATTCTGAGGAGTGGGGTAACTTCAGAAAAGGGAATAGCATGCGGGGTCCTCTGCAAATGAGGTATGTGCAGTAAAATATTTTCTAGGAATGGAATTGACTAAGAAAACACTGCCGATACCCATATGATGTAAGTACAGCCTAAAATGCAGTAGTAGCGACTGGTATCAGGCTGGTAAATGTATGCACAGTAGAGTTATTTTCTAGGGACTAGAATTTGACTGAAAAAATACTGTTAATACTGAAATAATGTATGAGCCTTAACTGCAGTAGAAGCGACTGGTAGCAGGCTTAGTGTTAACTTTACACAACATCTGAAATGTTGTTTTTTAAAAACGTTTACTGGCATGTTAATCGTTTTGTGAGGTACTTTGGTGATACATCTCTTGGGGCATGATTTTTTCCACATGGCTAACGTATTTTTCGGCATAGAAACCGTTATAGCTGGTCTCCCACTGTTGTAATATGAGTGGGAGGGGCTTTTTGTTAGCGCCTTGTTGCGCAGTTAAAATTCAATCATAGTCTTCCTGTTTCTTCCTCCTTGATCCAGGACGTCTCCAGAGAGCTCAGGGGTCTTCAAAATTTATATTTGAGGGAGGTAATCAGTCACAACAGACCTGTGACAGTGTGTTTGACTGTGATAAAAACGTTAACTGTTAAATTGATTATCCGTTTTTTGGGTATTAAGGGGTTAATCATCCTTTTGCTAGTGGGTGCAATCCTCTGCTAATTTCATACATTTAATGTAAAGATTTGGTTGCCATAACTGAATTAGTTCATTGTTATTTCAACTGTAATTGTTTTTAAAAGCGCAGCAGCGTTTTTACTTGCTTGAAAATTTTCTGAAAGTAATTTCCAAGCTTGCTAGCCTCATTGCTAGTCTGTTTAAACACTGATACAGATGAATCTGCTTGTTCATTATGTTTAAAAGCCAATGTGGAGCCCAATAGAAATATGTGTACCAATTGTATTGATATTACTTTAAATAAAGGTCAGTCTTTACCGGTAAAGAAATTATCACCAGACATCGAGGGGGAAGTTATGCCGCCTAACTCTCCTCACGTGTCAGTACCTGCGCCTCCCGCTCAGGAGGTGCGTGATGTTGTGGCGCCAAGTACATCAAGGCCCTTACAAATCACTTTGCAAGATATGGCTAATGTTATGAAAGAAGTATTATCTAATTTGCCTGAGTTAAGAGGCAAGCGCGATAGCTCTGGGTTAAGGACAGAGCGCGCTGATGACACGAGAGCCATGTCTGATACTGCGTCACAATTTGCAGAACATGAGGACGGAGAGCTTCATTCTTTGGGTGACGGATCTGATCCAGGGAGACCGGATTCAGAAATTTTAAATTTAAGCTTGAGAACCTCCGTGTATTGCTAGGGGAGGTGTTAGCGGCTCTGAATGATTGTGACACGGTCGCAATCCCAGAGAAGTTATGTAGGCTGGATAAATACTATGCGGTGCCGGTGTGTACTGACGTTTCTCCAACATAGGTGTGTCCGGTCCACGGCGTCATCCTTACTTGTGGGATATTCTCTTCCCCAACAGGAAATGGCAAAGAGCCCAGCAAAGCTGGTCACATGATCCCTCCTAGGCTCCGCCTACCCCAGTCATTCTCTTTGCCGTTGTACAGGCAACATCTCCACGGAGATGGCTTAGAGTTTTTTAGTGTTTAACTGTAGTTTTTATTATTCAATCAAGAGTTTGTTATTTTGAAATAGTGCTGGTATGTACTATTTACTCAGAAACAGAAAAGAGATGAAGATTTCTGTTTGTATGAGGAAAATGATTTTAGCAACCGTCACTAAAATCCATGGCTGTTCCACACAGGACTGTTGAGAGCAATTAACTTCAGTTGGGGGAACAGTGAGCAGTCTCTTGCTGCTTGAGGTATGACACATTCTAACAAGACGATGTAATGCTGGAAGCTGTCATTTTCCCTATGGGATCCGGTAAGCCATGTTTATTACGATTTTAAATAAGGGCTTCACAAGGGCTTATTAAGACTGTAGACTTTTTCTGGGCTAAATCGATTCATTATTAACACATATTTAGCCTTGAGGAATCATTTATTCTGGGTATTTTGATATAATAATATCGGCAGGCACTGTTTTAGACACCTTATTCTTTAGGGGCTTTCCCAAATCATAGGCAGAGCCTCATTTTCGCGCCGGTGTTGCGCACTTGTTTTTGAGAGGCATGACATGCAGTCGCATGTGAGAGGAGCTCTGATACTTAGAAAAGACTTTCTGAAGGCGTCATTTGGTATCGTATTCCCCTTTGGGCTTGGTTGGGTCTCAGCAAAGCAGATACCAGGGACTGTAAAGGGGTTAAAGTTAAAAACGGCTCCGGTTCCGTTATTTTAAGGGTTAAAGCTTCCATATTTGGTGTGCAATACTTTTAAGGCTTTAAGACACTGTGGTGAATATTTGGTGAATTTTGAACAATTCCTTCATGTTTTTTCGCAATTGCAGTAATAAAGTGTGTTCAGTTTAAAATTTAAAGCGACAGTAACGGTTTTATTTTAAAACGTTTTTTGTACTTGTTATCTAGTTTATGCCTGTTTAACATGTCTGAACTACCAGATAGACTGTGTTCTGAATGTGGGGACGCCAGAATTCCCATTCATTTAAATAAATGTGATTTATGTGACAATGACAATGATGCCCAAGATGATTCCTCAAGTGAGGGGAGTAAGCATGGTACTGCATCATTCCCTCCTTCGTCTACACGAGTCTTGCCCACTCAGGAGGCCCCTAGTACATCTAGTGCGCCAATACTCCTTACTATGCAACAATTAACGGCTGTAATGGATAATTCTGTCAAAAACATTTTAGCCAAAATGAACACTTATCAGCGTAAGCGCGACTGCTCTGTTTTAGATACTGAAGAGCATGACGACGCTGATAATAATGGTTCTGAAGGGCCCCTAACCCAGTCTGATGGGGCCAGGGAGGTTTTGTCTGAGGGAGAAATTACTGATTCAGGGAACATTTCTCAACAAGCTGAACCTGATGTGATTACGTTTAAATTTAAGTTGGAACATCTCCGCATTCTGCTTAAGGAGGTATTATCCACTCTGGATGATTGTGACAAGTTGGTCATCCCAGAGAAACTATGTAAAATGGACAAGTTCCTAGAGGTCCCGGGGCTCCCAGAAGCTTTTCCTATACCCAAGCGGGTGGCGGACATTGTTAATAAAGAATGGGAAAGGCCCGGTATTCCTTTCGTCCCTCCCCCCATATTTAAAAAATTGTTTCCTATGGTCGACCCCAGAAAGGACTTATGGCAGACAGTCCCCAAGGTCGAGGGAGCGGTTTCCACTTTAAACAAACGCACCACTATACCCATAGAGGATAGTTGTGCTTTCAAAGATCCTATGGATAAAAAATTAGAAGGTTTACTTAAAAAGATGTTTGTTCAGCAGGGTTACCTTCTACAACCAATTTCATGCATTGTCCCTGTAGCTACAGCCGCATGTTTCTGGTTCGATGAGCTGATAAAGGCGGTCGATAGTGATTCTCCTCCTTATGAGGAGATTATGGACAGAATCAATGCTCTCAAATTGGCTAATTCTTTCACCCTAGACGCCACTTTGCAATTGGCTAGGTTAGCGGCTAAGAATTCTGGGTTTGCTATTGTGGCGCGCAGAGCGCTTTGGTTGAAATCTTGGTCAGCTGATGCGTCTTCCAAGAACAAGCTACTTAACATTCCTTTCAAGGGGAAAACGCTGTTTGGCCCTGACTTGAAAGAGATTATCTCTGATATCACTGGGGGTAAGGGCCACGCCCTTCCTCAGGATCGGCCTTTCAAGGCAAAAAATAAACCTAATTTTCGTCCCTTTCGTAGAATTGGACCAGCCCAAAGTGCTACGTCCTCTAAGCAAGAGGGTAATACTTCTCAAGCCAAGCCAGCTTGGAGACCAATGCAAGGCTGGAACAAGGGGAAGCAGGCCAAGAAACCTGCCACTGCTACCAAGACAGCATGAAATGTTGGCCCCCGATCCGGGACCGGATCTGGTGGGGGGCAGACTCTCTCTCTTCGCTCAGGCTTGGGCAAGAGATGTTCTGGATCCTTGGGCGCTAGAAATAGTCTCCCAAGGTTATCTTCTGGAATTCAAGGGGCTTCCCCCAAGGGGGAGGTTCCACAGGTCTCAGTTGTCTTCAGACCACATAAAAAGACAGGCATTCTTACATTGTGTAGAAGACCTGTTAAAAATGGGAGTGATTCATCCTGTTCCATTAAGAGAACAAGGGATGGGGTTCTACTCCAATCTGTTCATAGTTCCCAAAAAAGAGGGAACGTTCAGACCAATCTTAGATCTCAAGATCTTAAACAAGTTTCTCAAGGTTCCATCGTTCAAGATGGAAACCATTCGAACTATTCTTCCTTCCATCCAGGAAGGTCAATTCATGACCACGGTGGATTTAAAGGATGCGTATCTACATATTCCTATCCACAAGGAACATCATCGGTTCCTACGGTTCGCATTCCTGGACAAGCATTACCAGTTCGTGGCGCTTCCTTTCGGATTAGCCACTGCTCCAAGGATTTTCACAAAGGTACTAGGGTCCCTTCTAGCTGTGCTAAGACCAAGGGGCATTGCTGTAGTACCTTACCTGGACGACATTCTGATTCAAGCGTCGTCCCTTCCTCAAGCAAAGGCTCACACGGACATTGTCCTGGCCTTGTCCAGGAATGCGAACCGTAGGAACCGATGATGTTCCTTGTGGATAGGAATATGTAGATACGCATCCTTTAAATCCACCGATGATGTTCCTTGTGGATAGGAATATGTAGATACGCATCCTTTAAATCTACATATTCCTATCCACAAGGAACATCATCGGTGGATTTAAAGGATGCGTATCTACATATTCCTATCCACAAGGAACATCATCGGTTCCTACGGTTCGCATTCCTGGACAAGCATTACCAGTTCGTGGCGCTTCCTTTCGGATTAGCCACTGCTCCAAGGATTTTCACAAAGGTACTAGGGTCCCTTCTAGCTGTGCTAAGACCAAGGGGCATTGCTGTAGTACCTTACCTGGACGACATTCTGATTCAAGCGTCGTCCCTTCCTCAAGCAAAGGCTCACACGGACATTGTCCTGGCCTTTCTCAGATCTCACGGATGGAAAGTGAACGTGGAAAAGAGTTCTCTATCTCCGTCAACAAGGGTTCCCTTCTTGGGAACAATAATAGACTCCTTAGAAATGAGGATTTTTCTGACAGAGGCCAGAAAAACAAAACTTCTAGACTCTTGTCGGATACTTCATTCCGTTCCTCTTCCTTCCATAGCGCAGTGCATGGAAGTGATCGGTTTGATGGTAGCGGCAATGGACATAGTTCCTTTTGCGCGCATTCATCTAAGACCATTACAACTGTGCATGCTCAGTCAGTGGAATGGGGACTATACAGACTTGTCTCCGAAGATACAAGTAAATCAGAGGACCAGAGACTCACTCCGTTGGTGGCTGTCCCTGGACAACCTGTCACAAGGGATGACATTCCGCAGACCGGAGTGGGTCATCGTCACGACCGACGCCAGTCTGATGGGCTGGGGCGCGGTCTGGGGATCCCTGAAAGCTCAGGGTCTTTGGTCTCGGGAAGAATCTCTTCTACCGATAAATATTCTGGAACTGAGAGCGATATTCAATGCTCTCAAGGCTTGGCCTCAGCTAGCGAGGGCCAAGTTCATACGGTTTCAATCAGACAACATGACAACTGTTGCGTACATCAACCATCAGGGGGGAACAAGGAGTTCCCTAGCGATGGAAGAAGTGACCAAAATCATTCTATGGGCGGAGTCTCACTCCTGCCACCTGTCTGCTATCCACATCCCAGGAGTGGAAAATTGGGAAGCGGATTTTCTGAGTCGTCAGACATTGCATCCGGGGGAGTGGGAACTCCATCCGGAAATCTTTGCCCAAGTCACTCAGCTGTGGGGCATTCCAGACATGGATCTGATGGCCTCTCGTCAGAACTTCAAAGTTCCTTGCTACGGGTCCAGATCCAGGGATCCCAAGGCGGCTCTAGTGGATGCACTAGTAGCACCTTGGACCTTCAAACTAGCTTATGTGTTCCCGCCGTTTCCTCTCATCCCCAGGCTGGTAGCCAGGATCAATCAGGAGAGGGCGTCGGTGATCTTGATAGCTCCTGCGTGGCCACGCAGGACTTGGTATGCAGATCTGGTGAATATGTCATCGGCTCCACCTTGGAAGCTACCTTTGAGACGAGACCTTCTTGTTCAGGGTCCGTTCGAACATCCGAATCTGGTTTCACTCCAGCTGACTGCTTGGAGATTGAACGCTTGATCTTATCCAAGCGAGGGTTCTCAGATTCTGTTATCGATACTCTTGTTCAGGCCAGAAAGCCTGTAACTAGAAAGATTTACCACAAAATTTGGAAAAAATATATCTGTTGGTGTGAATCTAAAGGATTCCCTTGGGACAAGGTTAAGATTCCTAAGATTCTATCCTTCCTTCAAGAAGGATTGGAGAAAGGATTATCTGCTAGTTCCCTGAAGGGACAGTTTTCTGCCTTGTCTGTGTTACTTCACAAAAAGCTGGCAGCTGTGCCAGATGTTCAAGCCTTTGTTCAGGCTCTGGTTAGAATTAAGCCTGTTTACAAACCTTTGACTCCTCCTTGGAGTCTCAACTTAGTTCTTTCAGTTCTTCAGGGGGTTCCGTTTGAACCCTTACATTCCGTTGATATTAAGTTATTATCTTGGAAAGTTTTGTTTTTAGTTGCAATTTCTTCTGCTAGAAGAGTTTCAGAATTATCTGCTCTGCAGTGTTCTCCTCCTTATCTGGTGTTCCATGCAGATAAGGTGGTTTTACGTACTAAACCTGGTTTCCTTCCAAAAGTTGTTTCTAACAAAAACATTAACCAGGAGATTATCGTACCTTCTCTGTGTCCGAAACCAGTTTCAAAGAAGGAACGTTTGTTGCACAATTTGGATGTTGTTCGCGCTCTAAAATTTTATTTAGATGCTACAAAGGATTTTAGACAAACATCTTCCTTGTTTGTTGTTTATTCCGGTAAAAGGAGAGGTCAAAAAGCAACTTCTACCTCTCTCTCTTTTTGGATTTAAAGCATCATCAGATTGGCTTACGAGACTGCCGGACGGCAGCCTCCCGAAAGAATCACGGCTCATTCCACTAGGGCTGTGGCTTCCACATGGGCCTTCAAGAACGAGGCTTCTGTTGATCAGATATGTAGGGCAGCGACTTGGTCTTCACTGCACACTTTTACCAAATTTTACAAGTTTGATACTTTTGCTTCTTCTGAGGCTATTTTTGGGAGAAAGGTTTTGCAAGCCGTGGTGCCTTCCATTTAGGTGACCTGATTTGCTCCCTCCCTTCATCCGTGTCCTAAAGCTTTGGTATTGGTTCCCACAAGTAAGGATGACGCCGTGGACCGGACACACCTATGTTGGAGAAAACAGAATTTATGTTTACCTTATAATTTACTTTCTCCAACGGTGTGTCCGGTCCACGGCCCGCCCTGGTTTTTTTAATCAGGTCTGATAATTTATTTTCTTTAACTACAGTCACCACGGTACCATATGGTTTCTCCTATGCAAATATTCCTCCTTAACGTCGGTCGAATGACTGGGGTAGGCGGAGCCTAGGAGGGATCATGTGACCAGCTTTGCTGGGCTCTTTGCCATTTCCTGTTGGGGAAGAGAATATCCCACAAGTAAGGATGACGCCGTGGACCGGACACACCGTTGGAGAAAGTAATTTATCAGGTAAACATAAATTCTGTTTTTTCCTATACCTAAAAGGCTTACAGAGATTATTAGCAAGGAGTGGGATAGACCCGGTGTGCCCTTTTCCCCTCCTCTGATATTTAGAAAAATGTTCCCAATTGACGCTACCACACGAGACTTATGGCAGACGGTCCCTAAGGTGGAGGGAGCAGTTTCTACTTTAGCTAAGCGCACCACTATCCCGGTGGAGGATAGTTGTGCTTTCTCAGATCCAATGGATAAAAAATTAGAAGGTTACCTTAAGAAAATGTTTGTTCAACAAGGTTTTATATTACAGCCCCTTGCATGCATTGCGCCCGTCACTGCTGCGGCGGCTTTCTGGTTTGAGTCTCTAGAAGAGGCTATTCGCACAGCACCATTGGATGAGATCATGAACAAGCTTAAAGCACTTAAGCTAGCTAATGCATTTGTTTCGGACGCCGTTGTGCACTTAACCAAACTAACGGCTAAGAACTCCGGTTTTGCCATCCAGGCGCGCAGAGCGCTATGGCTTAAATCCTGGTCAGCAGATGTGACTTCTAAATCTAAATTGCTTAATATTCCTTTCAAAGGGCAAACCTTATTCGGGCCCGGCTTGAAAGAAATTATTGCTGACATTACTGGAGGTAAGGGTCACTCCCTTCCTCAGGATAGGGCCAAATCAAAGGCCAAACAGTCTAATTTTCGTGCCTTTCGTAATTTCAAGGCAGGAGCAGCATCAACTTCCTCCGCTCCAAAACAGGAAGGAACTGCTGCTCGTTACAGACAGGGTTGGAAAAGCAACCAGTCCTGGAACAAGGGCAAGCAGGCCAGAAAGCCTACTTCTGCCCCTAAGACAGCATGAAGGAAGGGCCCCCTATCCGGAAACGGATCTAGTGGGGGGCAGACTCTCTCTCTTTGCCCAGGCCTGGGCAAGAGATGTCCAGGATCCCTGGACGTTGGAGATCATATCTCAGGGATACCTTCTGGACTTCAAAGCTTCTCCTCCACAAGGGAGATTTCATCTGTCAAGGTTATCAACAAACCTAATAAAGAAAGAGGCATTTCTGCAATGTGTACAAGACCTCTTAGTAATGGGAGTGATCCACCCAGTTCCGCGAACGGAACAAGGGCAAGGGTTTTACTCAAATCTGTTTGTGGTTCCCAAAAAAGAGGGAACCTTCAGACCAATCTTGGACCTAAAGATCTTAAACAAGTTCCTAAGGGTTCCATCGTTCAAAATGGAAACTATTCGAACCATCCTACCCATGATCCAAGAGGGTCAGTATATGACCACAGTGGACTTAAAGGATGCCTACCTTCACATACCGATTCACAAAGACCATTATCGGTACCTAAGGTTTGCCTTTCTAGACAGGCATTACCAGTTTGTAGCTCTTCCCTTCGGGTTAGCTACGGCCCCGAGAATTTTTACAAAGGTTCTGGGCTCACTTCTGGCGGTACTAAGACCGCGAGGCATAGCGGTGGCTCCGTACCTAGACGACATTCTGATACAAGCGTCGAGTTTTCAAAATGCAAAGTCTCATACAGAGATAGTTCTTGCATTTCTGAGGTCGCATGGGTGGAAAGTGAACGTGGAAAAGAGTTCTCTGTTACCACTCACAAGGGTTCCTTTTCTAGGGACTCTGATAGATTCTGTAGAGATGAAGATTTACCTGACGGAGTCCAGGTTATCAAAGATTCTAAATGCTTGCCGTGTCCTTCATTCCATTCCAAGGCCATTAGTAGCTCAGTGCATGGAAGTAATCGGCTTAATGGTCGCGGCAATGGACATAGTGCCATTTGCGCGCCTGCATCTCAGACCGCTGCAATTATGCATGCTAAGTCAGTGGAATGGGGATTATTCAGATCTGTCCCCTCTACTGAATCTGGACCAGGAGGCCAGAGATTCTCTTCTCTGGTGGTTGTCGCGGGTTCATCTGTCCAAAGGAATGACTTTTCGCAGGCCAGATTGGACGATTGTAACAACAGATGCCAGCCTACTAGGCTGGGGTGCAGTCTGGAACTCCCTGAAGGCTCAGGGATCGTGGACTCAGGAGGAGAAACTCCTCCCAATAAATATTCTGGAATTAAGAGCAATATTCAATGCTCTTCTAGCTTGGCCTCAGTTAGCAACACTGAGGTTCATCAGATTTCAGTCGGACAACATCACGACTGTGGCTTACATCAACCATCAAGGGGGAACCAGGAGTTCCCTAGCGATGTTAGAAGTCTCCAAGATAATTCGCTGGGCAGAGTCTCACTCTTGCCACCTGTCAGCGATCCACATCCCAGGCGTGGATAACTGGGAGGCGGACTTTCTAAGTCGCCAGACTTTTCATCCGGGGGAGTGGGAACTTCATCCGGAGGTCTTTGCTCAACTGATTCATCGTTGGGGCAAACCAGAACTGGATCTCATGGCGTCTCGCCAGAACGCCAAGCTTCCTTGTTACGGATCCAGATCCAGGGACCCGGGAGCGGTGCTGATAGATGCTCTAGCAGCCCCTTGGGGTTTCAAGATGGCTTATGTGTTTCCTCCGTTTCCGTTGCTGCCTCGATTGATTGCCAGGATCAAACAGGAGAGAGCATCAGTGATTTTGATAGCGCTTGCGTGGCCACGCAGGACCTGGTATGCAGACCTAGTGGACATGTCGTCCTGTCCACCATGGTCTCTACCTCTGAGACAGGACCTTCTAATTCAGGGTCCTTTCAACCATCCAAGCCTAATTTGGAGATTGAACGCCTGATTCTATCAAAGCGTGGTTTCTCGGAGTCGGTTATTGATACATTAATACAGGCTCGGAAACCAGTTACCAGAAAAATTTACCATAAGATATGGCGTAAATATTTATATTGGTGTGAATCCAAGAGTTACTCATGGAGTAAGGTCAGGATTCCTAGGATATTGTCTTTTCTACAAGAAAGTTTAGAAAAGGGTTTATCTGCTAGTTCGTTAAAGGGACAGATTTCTGCTCTGTCTATTCTTTTACACAAACACCTGGCAGAAGTTCCAGACGTTCAGGCTTTTTGTCAGGCTTTAGCTACGATTTAGCCTGTGTTTAAGACTGTTGCTCCGCCGTGGAGCTTAAACTTAGTTCTTAAAGTTCTTCAAGGTGTTCCGTTTGAACCCCTTCATCCCATTGATATTAAACTTTTATCTTGGAAAGTTCTGTTTTTGATGGCTATTTCCTCGGCTCGAAGAGTCTCTAGTTATCTGCCTTACATTGTGATTCTCCTTATCTGATTTTTCATTCAGACAAGGTAGTTCTGCGTACTAAACCTGGGTTTTTACCTAAGGTAGTTTCTAACAGGAATATCAATCAAGAGATTGTTGTTCCATCATTATGTCCTAATGCTTCTTCAAAGAAGGAACGTCTTTTGCATAATCTGGATGTATTCCGTGCCCTGAAGTTCTACTTACAGGCAACTAAAGATTTTCGGCAAACTTCTTCTCTGTTTGTCGTTTATTCTGGACAGAGGAGAGGTCAAAAGGCTTTGGCCACCACTCTCTCTTTTTGGCTTCGTAGCATAATTCGTTTAGCCTATGAGACTGCTGGACAGCAGCCCCCTGAAAGAATTACAGCTCATTCCACTAGAGCTGTGGCTTCCACCTGGGCCTTTAAGAATGAGGCCTCTGTTGAACAGATTTGCAAGGCTGCAACTTGGTCTTCACTTCATACCTTTTCAAAATTTTACAAATTTGACACTTTTGCTTCTTCGGAGGCTGTTTTTGGGAGAAAGGTTCTACAGGCAGTGGTTCCTTCTGTTTAATGTTCCTGCCTTGTCCCTCCCATCATCCGTGTACTTTAGCTTTGGTATTGGTATCCCATAAGTAATGGATGACCCGTGGACTGAACACACTTAACAAGAGAAAACATAATTTATGCTTACCTGATAAATTTATTTCTCTTGTAGTGTGTTCAGTCCACGGCCCGCCCTGTCTTTTTGAGGCAGTTCTAAATTTAAATTAAAACTCCAGTCACCACTGCACCCTATAGTTTCTCCTTTCTCGTCTTGTTTCGGTCGAATGACTGGATATGACATGTGAGGGGAGGAGCTATATAGCAGCTCTGCTTGGGTGATCCTCTTGCAACTTCCTGTTGGGAAGGAGAATATATCCCATAAGTAATGGATGACCCGTGGACTGAACACACTACAAGAGAAATAAATTTATCAGGTAAGCATAAATTATGTTTCTCCTTCTTTATTTACTTTCCTTAGTTGTGTTGTGATGGTCGGAATGCCCTTTCCCAATATTCGTTCTCCAGAGCTCCAGGAAAAGATGTGCTACCTGGATAAGACCCTGGTAAGCAAACTATTTTTCACTGTGGAACTATCATCCATTTCAAGGATAAACCCTTTGAAAGGCCTCTTGAGTGTTGCTGATCTTACTGCCTGGTACAGATAAATAAACAAGCTCCTACACATATCAACCAATCACTTTGCAGCATGTAGGAATGTCAGGGTTTTGTATTCCATGGAATGCACTCCAGCCTCTCTGGGCTACGTGGAAACACCACAATTTTCAGAGTTACAGTAAATTACAGGAAGAGCTGACACAATAAATAATGAAAGTACATTCAAATTTTTTTAATTATGTATAATTAAAATGTTATGGGGAATTAATGTTTGAGTTAATGTCCCTTTTAAGCTGATTAGCAAAAGGGATATCTCTT
Source organism: Bombina bombina (assembly GCF_027579735.1). Taxonomy (NCBI): domain Eukaryota; kingdom Metazoa; phylum Chordata; class Amphibia; order Anura; family Bombinatoridae; genus Bombina; species Bombina bombina. The sequence continues at coordinate 1,046,496,895 of NC_069504.1, forward strand.
CTCTTTGTTCTTATTGTATAATTTTACTTTGCAGCCCAAGACAGATGGTATATCTCCAGGAAGGGTTCTAATTGAGAACCTTTGCATGAAAGCCGTAAATCAATCTATTGGTAAGAAAAGGAGCAACAGTTGGGTTTGGGGTCCAAAATATACTTTTCTTATGATGAGCTGATTATATTTTTTAAATAAATCCACCTAAATTTCCTTATACGCATGTGTTGCACTGCATTAATCACTATCAGAACTAAAAGCATCACTATGAGTAATGAAACATTGTCTTCCAATCCTTTTTGCATTGATGTGTAAGCTTCTGTATTAGTTTGCTTTGTTTATTCTGTTTTGTGTAATTATTTTTTTTCTTTTTTTAACCATGAATCATTGCCATTGTGTCTCCCCATTCATGTACCTAGAGCTAGAACTTGGCACAGTTTGCAAAGAAATTGTAATTACATTAATTCCAGTGCTGCTGCTTGTTAATCTCATATGTACAATATTTGTTTCTGTGCAGGACGAGCTATCCGGCATCGTGGTGATTATGCTAGCATTGTGCTGTTAGATCACAGGTATTCCCGTCCTAACATCCTCAGCAAGCTGCCCCAGTGGATTAGGAGCAGCACTCAAATCAAATCCGAATTTGGCCCAGCATTTGCAGCTCTACGAAAGGTTTGTTTCCACTTATGTTTTGTCAATATATCATGAATCTAGAGTGTGAAATATCTAACACACAAATGAAAAATCACACATAGCTTCCATGTGATTGCCAAAAGTATGATAAAGGGACCTTTATTTCTAAAATATGGGACTGCCTATTTTGAATCATTTTATATTTCTAAAGATAAGTGAAGCAACCCAAAGATCTAAGGAGGTTGCCATGACTATGGTAATAACTGGGGATATATAATCAAATTACTTGAAAGAGGTGCGTATCTGTTTTAGCCGGTCCATCTCATGTTTAGAACCCCTAATCCTTTTTCCATCTGTGATTCCCCAAATGTTTTCCAATTTCAGTTATTTGCTTATATTTGCTTCCCAGGTTCTGATTTTGTATCTTTATCTGTGTTATATTTCATTGTTCAGCTGTCAGGGGGAGTGCTAATTATCGCCCCAGCTTGAGCGTTAATTGCTCTAGAAGTAAGATTTTTGTGCTTGTTGGTTTGCACTCATATTACAAGTTGAAAGTATACTGTTTTCGCTTGACAACAAAAATCCAAAGTTACAATATCATGTGTGCGTTCACGTATTCCCCCATATAAGTCAATGGAAAAAAACTAACACTCCACTCTCGCGCAATCACAATAGCATATTCTAATTTGCGCTTAGCCAATCACATATTATAAAATGCGCAAACCCGACATGAAAATATGAATATTACATAAATATGCTTTTACATGTTTTCATCTACACAACTGCAAAGGGCTCCAATGCACTTATATACAGTATATGTCTTATGTATGTACATATGTATTTATATGTGTATATATGTCTGTAAATACATATACAAATACATATGTACACATATATATATATATCCAGAGAAATGAAGGTAGCACACTTTTTCAAAGGCCGAACCTTTTATTTAGAGCATATATATATTGCATACGAAGAGAGAAGCTCTCTACCAGGAACGAACAACAGCTCATCAGCTAGTTCTTTGGTGATTTACCACCCGGAAGAAGCCTCTTTTAGACCAGTGTGCTTTTCACAGAGGAAAACTTTCCTGAAGTATATCAGTCTGATCCTGCCAAGTAAGGTCAGTCAAGCCCCGAAATACCAGCCAATTCTCCTCTGAACAAGGAACATGACAACCCCAGATGATCGTTTTTCTTTTTTATGACACGATGAGTCCACGGATCATCTTAATTACTAATGGGATATTCACCTCCTGGTCAGCAGGAGGCGGCAAAGAGCTCCACAGCAAAGCTGTTAAATAGCTCCTCCCATCCCTCCTACTCCAGTCATTCTCTTATGCCTACGTTAGTGATAGGAAGTGGCAAAGTGAGGTGTTAGTATAGATTCTTCAATCAAGAGTTTATTATTTTTAAAGTAGTGCAAGATTGTGCTGCTTTGTTCTAGGGTGTAGCCGTAGTCCATATCAGTCTCTTCAGTACTCCAAGCTGTATAGGCTCGAAAGCCTACTACCAATTAAGCATATTAGGTGATGTGCATCTCTGTAATGAGAAGGGGTGTGGTCTAATGACATCAACACCCTATATCATGTGTGCATAATTATTAGGCAACTTCCTTTCCTTTGGCAAAATGGGTCAAAAGAAGGACTTGACAGGCTCAGAAAAGTCAAAAATAGTGAGATATCTTGCAGAGGGATGCAGCACTCTTAAAATTGCAAAGCTTCTGAAGCGTGATCATCGAACAATCAAGCGTTTCATTCAAAATAGTCAACAGGGTCGCAAGAAGCGTGTGGAAAAACCAAGGTGCAAAATAACTGCCCATGAACTGAGAAAAGTCAAGCGTGCAGCTGCCAAGATGCCACTTGCCACCAGTTTGGCCATATTTCAGAGCTGCAACATCACTGGAGTGCCCAAAAGCACAAGGTGTGCAATACTCAGAGACATGGCCAAGGTAAGAAAGGCTGAAAGACGACCACCACTGAACAAGACACACAAGCTGAAACGTCAAGACTGGGCCAAGAAATATCTCAAGACTGATTTTTCTAAGGTTTTATGGACTGATGAAATGAGAGTGAGTCTTGATGGGCCAGATGGATGGGCCCGTGGCTGGATTGGTAAAGGGCAGAGAGCTCCAGTCCGACTCAGACGCCAGCAAGGTGGAGGTGGAGTACTGGTTTGGGCTGGTATCATCAAAGATGAGCTTGTGGGGCCTTTTCGGGTTGAGGATGGAGTCAAGCTCAACTCCCAGTCCTACTGCCAGTTTCTGGAAGACACCTTCTTCAAGCAGTGGTACAGGAAGAAGTCTGCATCCTTCAAGAAAAACATGATTTTCATGCAGGACAATGCTCCATCACATGCGTCCAAGTACTCCACAGCGTGGCTGGCAAGAAAGGGTATAAAAGAAGAAAATCTAATGACATGGCCTCCTTGTTCACCTGATCTGAACCCCATTGAGAACCTGTGGTCCATCATCAAATGTGAGATTTACAAGGAGGGAAAACAGTACACCTCTCTGAACAGTGTCTGGGAGGCTGTGGTTGCTGCTGCACGCAATGTTGATGGTGAACAGATCAAAACACTGACAGAATCCATGGATGGCAGGCTTTTGAGTGTCCTTGCAAAGAAAGGTGGCTATATTGGTCACTGATTTGTTTTTGTTTTGTTTTTGAATGTCAGAAATGTATATTTGTGAATGTTGAGATGTTATATTGGTTTCACTGATAAAAATAAATAATTGAAATGGGTATATATTTGTTTTTTGTTAAGTTGCCTAATAATTATGCACAGTAATAGTCACCTGCACACACAGATATCCCCCTAAAATAGCTATAACTAAAAACAAACTAAAAACTACTTCCAAAACTATTCAGCTTTGATATTAATGAGTTTTTTGGGTTCATTGAGAACATGGTTGTTGTTCAATAATAAAATTAATCCTCAAAAATACAACTTTCCTAATAATTCTGCACTCCCTGTATATATATATATATATACACTGTGTGCAGAATTATTAGTCAAATGAGTATTTTGACCACATCATCCTCTTTATGCATGTTGTCTTACTCCAAGCTGTATAGGCTCGAAAGCCTGCTACCAATTAAGCATATTAGGTGATGTGCATCTCTGTAATGAGAAGGGGTGTGGTCTAATGACATCAACACCCTATATCAGGTGTGCATAATTATTAGGCAACTTCCTTTCCTTTGGCAAAATGGGTCAAAAGAAGGACTTGACAGGCTCAGAAAAGTCAAAAATAGTGAGATTTCTTGCAGAGGGATGCAGCACTCTTAAAATTGCAAAGCTTCTGAAGCGTGATCATCGAACAATCAAGCGTTTCATTCAAAATAGTCAACAGGGTCGCAAGAAGCGTGTGGAAAAACCAAGGCGCAAAATAACTGCCCATGAACTGAGAAAAGTCAAGCGTGCAGCTGCCAAGATGCCACTTGCCACCAGTTTGGCCATATTTCAGAGCTGCAACATCACTGGAGTGCCCAAAAGCACAAGGTGTGCAATACTCAGAGACATGGCCAAGGTAAGAAAGGCTGAAAGACGACCACCACTGAACAAGACACACAAGCTGAAACGTCAAGACTGGGCCAAGAAATATCTCAAGACTGATTTTTCTAAGGTTTTATGGACTGATGAAATGAGAGTGAGTCTTGATGGGCCAGATGGATGGGCCCGTGGCTGGATTGGTAAAGGGCAGAGAGCTCCAGTCCGACTCAGACGCCAGCAAGGTGGAGGTGGAGTACTGGTTTGGGCTGGTATCATCAAAGATGAGCTTGTGGGGCCTTTTCGGGTTGAGGATGGAGTCAAGCTCAACTCCCAGTCCTACTGCCAGTTTCTGGAAGACACCTTCTTCAAGCAGTGGTACAGGAAGAAGTCTGCATCCTTCAAGAAAAACATGATTTTCATGCAGGACAATGCTCCATCACACGCGTCCAAGTACTCCACAGCGTGGCTGGCAAGAAAGGGTATAATAGAAGAAAATCTAATGACATGGCCTCCTTGTTCACCTGATCTGAACCCCATTGAGAACCTGTGGTCCATCATCAAATGTGAGATTTACAAGGAGGGAAAACAGTACACCTCTCTGAACAGTGTCTGGGAGGCTGTGGTTGCTGCTGCATGCAATGTTGATGGTGAACAGATCAAAACACTGACAGAATCCATGGATGGCAGGCTTTTGAGTGTCCTTGCAAAGAAAGGTGGCTATATTGTCACTGATTTGTTTTTGTTTTGTTTTTGAATGTCAGAAATGTATATTTGTGAATGTTGAGATGTTATATTGGTTTCACTTGTAAAAATAATTAATTGAAATGGGTATATATTTTTTTTTTGTTAAGTTGCCTAATAATTATGCACAGTAATAGTCACCTGCACACACAGATATCCCCCTAAAATAGCTATAACTAAAAACAAACTAAAAACTACTTCCAAAACTATTCAGCTTTGATATTAATGAGTTTTTTGGGTTCATTGAGAACATGGTTGTTGTTCAATAATAAAATTAATCCTCAAAAATACAACTTGCCTAATAATTCTGCACTCCCTGTATATACACACACATATATCCGTCTTCAGATATGTATAGGTATGTATCCCTATATTAAAGCCCTTTGAGACCTCATATCTTTTTTTTTAATAATTTTTATTAGATGTTGTTATGAGTGTAACTGTACTTTGTAATTTGTAATGTATTTATGATGTTTTGTGAAACAGCCAACCACTGCTCTGAAAACGGGATAATCATTCTAGTGTAAATTGCGCTCACACGATGGCGTTTACGCTCAACTCACACAATTGAACCTGCATGCAAATGATCGTTAAAAACACAAATTTTGTATTATCCGCAAACAAGTTAACTCAACTCTTTAATCCCTTGGAAAGGTTATTGATAAATTAACTGTATAATAATTTCCTATGTGACACTGTATCAAAAGACTTCGGTCAAGGCCTCCTCAAAAGAAGAGAGATTGGCATTCCTTCAATGTATCCAAGATCTGGAGGACATGGAAATGATTGTTCCTGTTCCTCTGTCAGAACAGGGGAAGGGGTTTTACTCTAATCTGTTCATTGTTCCAAAGATAAAAGGTAACAATCAGATCTGTTCTTCAATTGGTTTTGCAAGGTCAGTTTATGACAACTGTAAATTTACAACAAAAATCATCACCTCTGTGTTTTGCCTTTCTGAATAGACACTATCAGTTTGTAACTCTTCCATTTGGCCTAGCTACAGCTCCAAGAATCTTCACCAAGGTTCTGGGTGTTTTGCTGTTGGTTGACCAAGCTCAGTATATAGAGGTGGCTCCCTCCTTGGACAATATTTTGGTTCAAGCCCCACCTTTACCTTTAGCAACTGCTCATATGTAGAGACTACTTTGGTTTCTTCAAAGTCATGGCTTGAAGGTAAACTTATCAAAGGGTTTCCTAACCCCTCTCACTAGAGTGTCCTTTTTAGGGGTAATCATAGATTCAGTTTCCATGCATCTGTTCTTAACAGATCAACACATAGTCAATCTTCAATCTGCTTGTTGAAATCTACAGTCTCTTCCTCAGGCTTTTATGCCTCAGTGCATGGAGATTGTAGGTCTCATGGTGGCAGCTTCAGACGCAATTCCATTTGCATAGTTTCATTTACGTCCTCTTCAACTATGCATGTTAAGGACGTGGAATGGGGATCACCCCAATCTATTAATTCATTTTGACCCTTTGGCCAGGCAATCTCTTTCTTGGTGGACTTATCCAAATACAGTTTCTCAGTGGATACTGCTTTGCCATCCATCATAGGAAATAATAAACACGGATGCAAGCCTCTTTGGCTGTGGCGCGGTCTGGGGTCATCGACAGTCACAGGGAGTTTAGTCTCCTCAGGATGGTGAGGTTACCAATATTTTAGAACTCTGTGCGATCTTCAGATCCCTTCAGGCTTGGCCTCTTCTCAAGTCTCCTTCATTCATTTACAGTCAGACAATATCATAACTTTAGCTTATATCAAAAAGCCATCAGACTCTTCATTTGGAAGAATGGTCACTCAATCAGGAGATTTTCGATTAGCTGGTTAATCACTGGGGTCTTCCAGAGATCGACTTGTCTTACCTGAATGAAAAGCATCTCAGATATGGGTCGAGGGACCCTCAAGTGGGATTTATAGATGATTTAGCAGTTCCTTGGCCGTTTCACTGAGTGTATCTGTTTCCTCCAATTGTAATTCTGAGGGTGATTGCAGCAACGCACCTCAGCACCTCTAATAGCTCTTGCGTTGTCACACAGAACATGTTATGCCGATCTGGTTCAAATGTCCAGCGATCCTCATTGGCGTTTTCCTCAATAAACAGATATGTTGTCTCAGGGTTCTCTCTTTTATCAAAATCTTCAGTTTCTCAGCTTGACTGCTTGGAGGTTGAATGATTTATTCTTTCCCAAAGGGGTTTTCTGACTCTGTAGTAGATACCCTAATTCAGGCTCACAAGTCAGTCACTAGAAAAAAATTCTAGCAAATTTGGAAAGTCTATTTTTCTTGGTGTCTAGAAAGGCGTTATTCTTAGCATTCCATAAGAATTTCCAATATTTTAAAATTTCTACAAGATGGATGGTTTGTCTGCCAGCATTTTGAAGGGGAATATTTCTTGCCTTTCTAAGCTTTTACATCTGTCTCGTCTTCCAGATATTGAAGCCTTTGTTCAGGCTTTGGTTAGAATCAGACTTGTTATTAAGCCAATTACTCCCCCCATGGAGTTTTTATTTGGTGTTAAGAGTAATGCAATCTTCTCCATTTGAACCCATGCACGCATTGGACCTTCAATTATTATCTTGAAGGTATTGTTTCTATTAGCTATCGCTTCAGCCAGGAGGGTTTCTTCAGTTATCTGCTCTTTCTTCTAAACCTCTGTATCTGGTGTTTCATCAAGAAAAGGCAGTTTTATATACCTTGTCCAGTTTTTTGCCTAAAGTAGTTTCTTCTGAAAATATTTATCTGGAAATTGTGGTTCCGTCCTTTTGTCCAAACTCCAAATCTTCCAAGGACAGATTGTTACACAATCTGGATGTGGTAAGGGATTTGAAGTTCTATCTTTAATCTACTAAGGAATCATCCAGCTTATTTGTCATATTCTCAGGCAAACGTACGGGCCAGAAAGCTGCATCTGTCACTTTAGCCTCATTGTCAAACTGTTTCATAGAGCTCACTTGGAGGCAGACAGTCTCTGCATTTTTGAATTACAGTTCACTTAACTTGTCTGTTTCTACTTCTTGGGCCTTATAAATATCAGGCTTCAGTGCATCAAATTTGCAAAGCTGTGACTTGATGGTCGATGCATACTTTTACTAAATTTTATAATTTTGATTTATTGTCCTCGGCTTAGGCAACTTTTGGCATAAAGGTTCTTCAGGCAGTAGTTCCTGATAAATAGGTGCCTGTATCTTTTCTTTTTGGCCCTCACATTTTTTAGTGTACTCTACAGCTTGGGTATTGGTTTCCAGCAGTAAGGGATTGTGTACTCTCACCACTTCAAGAAAGAAAACATAATTTATTCTTACCTGATAATTTCCTTTCTTTGTTGGTGGTGAGAGTCCACAAACCCGCCCATTGCTTTTTAAAGACAAGTCCATGGATCATCATCCTTACTTGTGGGATTACACCTCCTGGTCAGCAGGAGGAGGCAAAGAGCACCACCGCAGAGCTGTTATATATAGCTCCTCCCTTCCCTCCCACTCCAGTCATTCTTTTTGCCTACGTTAGTGATAGGAAGAGGTAAAGTGAGGTGTTAGTATAGATTCTTCAATCAAGAGTTTATTATTTTTAAAGTAGTGCCAGAGAGTGTTGCTTTGTTCTAGGGTGTAGCCGTAGTCCATATCAGTCTCTTCAGTAGAGCTTTTGGTGGCTTTAGAGCAATGGGAACTTGTGGGACATAATTCTCACTGGGCCTCCTATACATTTATGCTGCCCTAATCCTGATAGCCTAAGCACATTTAACTCAGGCTTATCTTATTCCACAGGGCTATGGGAGGGAGAGAACCTCTTAAACCTGCTGGACTGTCCTGCTGTCAGACAGCATTTAAGGTAAGTTCTAACTTTGTTCATTCTGGGGAGTAAGACTCAGAGTAAAGTGGGCACTTAAACTTTATTTGGAGCTTACATAAGACTCATTCAGGGCTTCTTATGTTGGGACATTAATCCCTCTTATATGGAGGGTTTGGTTTGGACAGCTATGAGTACAGGCACTGGGGCTGGGAGAAGGCTTGTAGTCTCTTGCCGAATTTTTCAATTTTTGTAAGAATGCAATAGAAAGCAGGCTGAAAAGGATGTTTTGGCTCATTTTATTATATATGGTGGTTACGGTTCCTAATTTAGTTTTCTCCAACATTGGTGTGTCCGGTCCACGGCTTCATCCTTACTTGTGGGATATTCTCTTCCCCTACAGGAAATGGCAAAGAGAGCACCCAGCAAGAGCTGTCCATATAGCTCCCCCACTGGCTCCGCCCTCCAGTCATTCTCTTTGCCGCTCTGAACAAGTAGCATCTCCACGGGGATGGTAAAGAGTATGTGGTGTTAGTTGTAGTTTTTTATTCTTCTATCAAGAGTTTGTTATTTTAAAATAGTGCCGGTTTGTACTATTTACTCTAAAACAGAAAAGGATGAAGAGTTCTGTTTAAAGAGGAGTATGATTTTAGCAGCAGTAACTAAAATAAATTGCTGTTCCCACGCAGGACTGTTGAGCCCAGAGAACTTCAGTTGGGGGGAACAGTTTGCAGACTTTTCTGCTCAAGGTATGATCAGTCATATTTCTAAAAAGACATGTTAATGGTAGAAGACTGTCAGTTTTCCCTTAAGGGGTAAGTAAGCCATTTTCTTAGACTCATAACAGATTAAGGCTTACAAATGGGCTATATACTGGTTGACACTATTGTGGGCTAAATCGATTGTTTTATTTCATATTTTAATGGCATTTAGAGTGTTTTGTGCACTTAAAAGCACTTTTGGGAACGTTTTTTATCGCCTGGCATTGAGTTAGACGGCTATTTCAGTCAGGAAGGCCCCTTCACTCTGGTATGCAGAGGAAGGAGGCCCCGTTTTCGCGCCTCAATTGCGCAGTTTACTTCCATGGCAGTGCATGCAGCTTCATGTGAGGGGTCCTGTGGCATACTAAAACGAACTCTGGAAGGTTTATTTCATTGCTGAATAACTCTCAGGGAAGATAAAAAGCCGCAGCAAGGCTGTGGCTGTGATGGTAGTGTACTAAAATTGTCCAATTGAACAAATAGCTCCGGTTTGCTCATTTTAAGGGTTAAAGTCTTGAAACTTGGTGTGCAATACTTTTCAGGGCATTAGGACTCTGGGGTATTAAAAATCGGACATTGCCTTCATTGTTTTTCAATATATCAGATATAAAGTGTGCCTGTTTATTATTTAAAGGGACAGTAACGCTTTTCTTTAAAAACGCTTTTATTGCATTATTAGCCTGCCAAATTCTTTCTAACATGTCTATACCTTCAGATGGCTTATGTTCTGTGTGTATGAAAGCCAAGGTGGTTCCCCCAATTAATGTTTGTGCAAATTGTGTCATAGCGTCCAAACAAAGTATGGACAGTACTGCCACATTGAATAAGATTGCCCAAGATGATTCTTCTAATGAAGGTAGTGGGGATAGTTCCTCATCCTCTCCTTCTGTGTCAACACCAGTTTTGCCCGCACAGGCGATACCTAGTACATCTAGCGCGCCAATGCTTGTTACTATGCAACAGTTAACAGCAGTAATGGATAATTCTATAGCAAATCTGTTATCCAAACTGCCATCCTACCCTAGAAAGCGTGACAGCTCAGTTTTAAATACAGAAGATGAGCAGGTTGGCGCTGAGGACAATTTATCAGTTATACCCTCACATCAATCTGAATTGGCAATGAGGGAGGGCCTGTCTGAGGGGGAAATTTCTGATTCAGGAAAAGTTTCTCAGCAGGCAGACACTGATGTCGTAAAATTTAAATTTAAGTTAGAACATCTCCGCGCCCTGCTTAAGGAGGTCCTAACTACTCTTGATGACTGTGATTCTTTGGTAATTCCAGAGAAATTGTGCAAGATGGACAAATTCTTAGAGGTCCCAGTGCACGCTGATGCCTTTCCGATACCCAAGCGGGTGGCGGATATAGTGACTAAGGAGTGGGAAAAGCCAGGTATACCTTTTGTTCCACCTCCTATATTCAAGAAAATGTTCCCCATTGTTGACCCCAGAAGTGACGCATGGCAAACGGTTCCTAAGGTTGAGGGGGCAGTGTCAACGTTAGCTAAGCGCACAACTATTCCTATTGAGGACAGTTGCGCTTTTAAAGATCCTATGGATAAAAAATTGGAAGGATTGCTAAAAAAGATATTTGTTCAGCAAGGTTTCCTGCTTCAACCAATCTCGTGCATTATTCCTGTCACCTCGGCAGCGTATTTTTGGTTCGAGGAACTAGAAAATTTGCTCCAAAAAGAGACTCCATATGATGAAGTCATGGACAGAATTCACGCACTAAAGTTGGCTAATTCCTTTATTTTGGATGCCGCTTTCCAATTGGCTAAGTTAGTGGCGAAAAATTCAGGGTTTGCAATAGTGGCGCGCAGACCGCTTTGGCTAAAATCCTGGTCGGCGGATGTGTCGTCCAAGAATAAATTGCTTAATATTCCTTTCAAGGGTAAGACCCTTTTCGGGCCGGAATTGAAAGAGATTATTTCAGACATTACTGCTGGAAAGGGACATGCCCTCCCACAGGATAGGCCTTTCAAGGCTAAGAACAAATCTAATTTTCGTTCCTTTCGCAATTTCAGGAACGGACCGAATCCTAACTCTGCGGCCTCCAGACAAGAAGGCAACTCTTCCCAGCCTAAGCCAGCATGGAAACCATTGCAAGGCTGGAACAAGGGTAAACAGGCCAAGAAGCCTGCTGCTGCTACCAAGACAGCATGAAGGGGTAGCCCCCGATCCGGGACCGGATCTAGTAGGGGGCAGACTTTCGCTCTTCGCTCAGGCTTGGGCAAGAGACGTTCAGGATCCCTGGGCACTAGAAATAGTCTCTCAGGGGTATCTTCTAGAGTTCAAGGAACTTCCTCCAAGGGGAAGGTTCCACATGTCTCGCTTATCTTCAGACCAGATAAAGAGACAGGCATTCTTACATTGCGTAGGAGACCTATTAAAAATGGGAGTGATAAACCCAGTTCCAACAGCGGAACAAGGTCTGGGTTTTTACTCAAACCTGTTTGTAGTTCCCAAAAAAGAGGGAACTTTCAGGCCAATTCTGGATCTAAAAATTCTAAACGAATTCCTCAGAGTTCCATCATTCAAAATGGAAACCATTCGGACAATTTTACCAACAATCCAGGAGGGTCAATATATGACTACCGTGGACTTAAAGGATGCGTACCTGCATATTCCTATCCACAAAGATCATCATCAGTTCCTGAGGTTCACCTTCATGGACAAACATTACCAGTTCGTGGCTCTTCCGTTCGGTTTAGCCACTGCTCCCAGAATCTTCACAAAGGTGCTAGGGTCCCTTCTAGCGGTTCTACGACCGAGGGGCATTGCTGTAGCACCTTATCTAGACGACATTCTAATCCAAGCGTCGTCTCTTTCCAAAGCAAAGGCTCATACAGACATTGTTCTAGCCTTTCTCAGATCTCACGGGTGGAAGGTGAACGTAGAAAAGAGTTCCCTGTCTCCGTCAACAAGAGTTCCCTTTTTGGGAACAATAATAGATTCTTTAGAAATGAAGATCTTCCTGACAGAGGTCAGAAAGTCAAAGCTTCTAAACGCTTGTCAAGTTCTTCACTCTATTCTTCAGCCTTCCATAGCTCAGTGCATGGAAGTAGTAGGATTGATGGTTGCAGCAATGGACATAGTTCCTTTTGCTCAAATTCATCTAAGACCATTACAACTGTGCATGCTCAATCAGTGGAATGGGGACTATGCAGACTTGTCTCCCCAGATTCAAGTAGACCAGGTAACCAGGGATTCTCTCCTCTGGTGGTTGTCTCACGATCACCTATCTCAGGGAATGAGTTTCCGCAGACCAGAATGGGTCATAGTCACGACCGACGCCAGTCTCTTAGGCTGGGGTGCGGTCTGGGACTCTCTGAAAGCTCAAGGTCTATGGTCTCGAGAAGAGTCTCTTCTTCCGATAAACATTTTAGAACTGAGAGCGATATTCAATGCGCTCCTGGCGTGGCCTCACCTAGCAAAAGCCAAATTCATAAGGTTCCAGTCGGACAACATGACGACTGTAGCGTACATCAATCATGAGGGGGGAACAAAGAGTTCCTTAGCGATGAGAGAGGTATCCAAGATCATCAAATGGGCGGAGGATCACTCCTGCCACCTATCTACAATTCACATCCCAGGAGTAGACAACTGGGAGGCGGATTATTTGAGTCGTCAGACTTTTCATCCGGGGGAGTGGGAACTCCACCCGGAGGTTTTTGCCCAGTTAACTCAACTATGGGGCATTCCAGATATGGATCTGATGGCGTCTCGCCAGAACGCAAAGGTTCTTTGATACGGGTCCAGATCCAGGGATCCCAAGGCGACACTGGTGGATGCATTAGTGGCGCCTTGGTCGTTCAACCTAGCTTATGTATTTCCACCGTTCCCTCTCCTTCCCAGGCTTGTAGCCAGGATCAAACAGGAGCAGGCCTCGGTGATTCTAATAGCCCCTGCGTGGCCACACAGGACTTGGTATGCAGACCTGGTGAATATGTCATCGGCTCCACCATGGAAGCTACCTTTGAGGCAGGATCTTCTAGTACAAGGTCCGTTCGAACATCAAAATCTAGTCTCTCTCCAACTGACTGCTTGGAAATTGAACGCTTGATTGTATCTAAGCGTGGGTTTTCAGATACAGTCATAGACACTCTGGTTCAAGCCAGAAAACCTGTAACTAGGAAGATTTACCATAAGATATGGCAAAAATATATCCGTTGGTGTGAATCCAAGGGATTTCCTTGGAGTAAAATTAAAATTTCTAGGATACTTTCCTTTCTCCAAGAAGGTCTGGATAAAGGTTTGTCAGCTAGTTCCTTAAAAGGACAGATATCTGCTCTGTCTGTTTTGTTACACAAACGTCTGGCAGCAGTGCCAGATGTACAGGCGTTTGTACAGGCGTTAGTTAGAATCAAGCCTGTTTACAGACCCATGACTCCTCCTTGGAGTCTAAATTTAGTTCTTTCAGTTCTTCAGGGGGTTCCGTTTGAACCCATGCATTCCATAGATATTAAGTTACTATCTTGGAAAGTTCTGTTTTTGGTTGCTATTTCTTCTGCTAGAAGAGTTTCTGAATTATCTGCTTTGCAGTGTACTTCTCCCTATCTGGTATTCCATACAGATAAGGTAGTTTTACGTACCAAGCCTGGTTTTCTTCCAAAGGTCGTTTCCAACAGGAATATTAACCAGGAAATTGTTGTTCCTTCTCTGTGTCCGAATCCAGTTTCAAAGAAGGAACACTTGTTACACAATCTAGATGTGGTCTGTGCTTTAAAGTTCTATTTAGAAGCAACAAAGGATTTCAGACAGACATCATCCTTGTTTGTTGTGTATTCTGGTAAGAGGAGAGGGCAGAAAGCTACTGCTACCTCTCTTTCTTTTTGGCTGAAAAGCATCATCCGATTGGCTTATGAGACTGCCGGACGGCAGCCTCCTGAACGAATTACAGCTCATTCTACTAGAGCTGTGGCTTCCACATGGGCTTTCAAGAACGAGGCTTCTGTTGATCAGATCTGTAAGGCAGCGACTTGGTCTTCTCTGCATACTTTTGCCAAATTTTACAAATTCGATACTTATGCTTCTTCGGAGGCTATTTTTGGGAGAAAGGTTTTGCAAGCCGTGGTGCCTTCTGTTTAGGTAACCTGGTTTGCTCCCTCCCTTCATCCGTGTCCTAAAGCTTTGGTATTGGTTCCCACAAGTAAGGATGAAGCCGTGGACCGGACACACCAATGTTGGAGAAAACAGAATTTATGTTTACCTGATAAATTTCTTTCTCCAACGGTGTGTCCGGTCCACGACCCGCCCTGGTTTTTAATCAGGTTTGAAAAATTTCTTTCTTCATACACTACAGTCACCACGGCACCCTATAGTTTCTCCTTTTTCTCCTTACCGTCGGTCGAATGACTGGGGGGTGGAGCCAGAGGGGGAGCTATATGGACAGCTCTTGCTGGGTGCTCTCTTTGCCATTTCCTGTAGGGGAAGAGAATATCCCACAAGTAAGGATGAAGCCGTGGACCGGACACACCTTTGGAGAAAGAAATTTATCAGGTAAACATAAATTCTGTTTTACTCCGATATTGTTTAATATGTTTGGGAAGTTACGCCCACAATGAGCAGGGCTATAGTTTTGCGCGCTACCTTTAGATTATTGCGCTGTCCTAAGCCGACAGAAGTGGACGTCTGCACACGTGGCTCTACCAACGCATGCCTTTCTGAATAATCAGGCAAGCGATTGTAGCGTTTTTGTGCCCTTGAGTATCCGGATCGTTTCGATCTATGCTACAATTGTTCCGGTCAGGGAGTGAGACTGTTGGCAGGTAGGCACCTCAGCAGAGTTGCTGAGGCGTATAGGTGTCTGATTTTACTTTTGTTTAACTGCTGGGGTACGTTTTTCTATAATGTAGTAAAAAAGTTGCTGTTTAAAATTTAAAGGCACAGTATCGTTTTGTTATTTTCTTTTCTGTCATCAAATATTTTGTGAACAATTTGATTATCTTTGAACATATGTTTCTTATATAATATAAAAGGTTACTTGTGTAAACTCTTAAAGAGACAGTAAAATTTTTGATTTTTTTTTTTTCTTTTTGTATTTTAGTATGGACATAGGAGCCGTGCAAAATGTTACTTGCTCCATGTGTTTGGATGCTAATGTGGAACCACCAATCCTTTTCTGTCCCTCATGTATTGAGAGGGCTTTAAGTTATAAGGAAAAGATTTTTCATGAGCAAAATTTTTCAAAGGCGGATGCTTCTCAGGAGTCTAATGATGAGATTCAGAGTATCTTCCAAGAACAAAGGAACACCACCGCTTGAAAGTTAAAACAATTATCTTTATTCCAAATACCGTATTGTCCCGAGTATAGGCCGCACTTTTTTCCACAAATGTAAATCTTTAAATTAGGGATGCGGCCTATAATCAGATATTATTTGCCGTTTTTGCAGCAGTGTGTGTGCTATGGATGGCTGGAGCGGAGCAGACAGGAGGGGACTAGGACGCAGCAGTGAGGAGCGTAAAAATGGGAGCTGCTGTTGGCGTCTGGGGCTGGGCAGCAGGTGGACAGACTTGGAGATAGCAAAAAATGAAGAGGATCACGGGTGTTAAAGTTAAAAGGTGAACTTTATTTATCTTCAGTAAAAACATCATATAGACCCAGGATCCTCTTCATTTTTTTGTTACTGGAACCACTGTTTAAATTTTCTGGAGGTTGGTTCCTGTTGTTCAATAGACCTTTTGGCAGAAATGGATTGCTCCAAGAAGCGTGATTGGGACTATCAATTACGATGACGTGGGAAGCAGAGGATTGGCACAAGGAGTAGCGGCGGTCTGTTCTTGAAAGTGGGGAGTACATACGGTTAGAGAATGGCTCAGATGTGGAAGCCTCGGATGACAAGGTAGTTCCCATAACTTATACATACATTCTCTGCGAAACACTGAGTGCATAACCTGACTTAACCATACTCACGGTCCTCAGAATAACCCTCCTGAGTTTAGGACTAAATAGAGACATTACTGTGAGCAGGGAGCTTCTGACAGATGTTTAAGCTTCAATTGGATCCAATTAACATTAAACACAGTTTGCTTTGCACATATATAGACATTATAATTTATACATATACACTTTTAGTTTTTTTTGGAGATGGCTCAAGCTGACAGTGGAGCCTGGTCATGGTGCCTGGAAAATTTTGCAGGGAGAGGAGGATAAGTGTGGAGGTGAAAATTGTAATTTTCTGTAAAATGGCACCAAACTTTAAGGGTGCGGCTTATAAGCGGGTGCGGCCTATACTCGGCACAATACGGTAATTTAAAAACGATACAGGACAGCAGTACCCTGTAATAGGTTAGAATAAGTGTAGCAAAATTGGCTTACGCGTTTCAGCATATAGCCGTAGTCATAGCCTGTTATTCTGCTAGACACCTTCATTTAAAAAGCACTGCCTAAAATTTGATTGGGTATCAAAACTCCACCTCTAACTAATTAACCAATGCCCTGTGTGTAATTTGGTTGTCAAAGTTCAGCACAAGTGTTTAATAAGACTGTTCGTAGAATTGAATCCTAATACTTAGGAACATATGAGCTGAAAGTATAACAAAACAAATCCAACTGCAGAATGACACTATGGACATGTGTCGATTAAGAGTATAAGACAAAACAGTGTGTATAATATTTATATCAACCAGACAGCATAACAATGAGTTAACTGCTTAATGGTTAACTGTGTGTCATATTCACTTGATACTCTTGATTCTCAAAATAAGTGCATGATCAGTATACAGAAATAAGTTAACCAATACTGTGTATGATATGTATTGTACTTGTTTGATAGTTTTGAACATTAAATTTGACACTATCTTGTACATACTAAACCCACTATTGGTTATAGGATGCTGATACTAGAGGTAATGGAATGAGTTTCCTTATTAGATGTCACACAATCTCAAGTACAAAATGTAAGATTATTGTTAGTTTGATTAATCTGTTAATCCAACAACCTAAAGCAGAAAGTTACAAACAAATGTTAATTAAAAGAGCATATCCAATAAGGCATAACTTTAGCTAAAGAAGATTGATTTGGTTATTTCCTCCTTATTGAATAGGGAGGAGGGTGAAAATACATAAAGATTTTAAATTACTCCCAATAGTTAATCAAATCGTATTTGGAGTTCAGACCCTCTGGATGTCTTGTCCTGAGTCTGAACATCCAGAAAGCCTCCCTTTTAGCCAACAGCTTCTCAATATTGCCTCCTCTTTTAGGAAGTTTTACTTTTTCTATAGCAAACCATTGCAAAGTATGTATTGATCCCTTGTGCTTATTCTTAAAATGACAAACCAATGGAGTGCTAGACTTCCCTCTTGTGATGGTTGACAGGTGTTCCCTAATCCTTGATTTTATATCTTCAGAGTATGCCAGAGCTTTCTCCCCAAGCGTCCCAAGATTTAACACCCGCACAAGCAGTGCCCTGTACTTCTGCTCTAGCGCCTGCTGGAGTTACCTTAAAAGACATAGCTGCGCTTATGTCTTCCACAATTTCTGATGCGTTGTCTGCTTTTCCTATGCTACAAGGCAAACGTAAGAGGAAGGACAACCATGTTGTCAGTGAGGTTTCTGATACAATGGTGGCAATCTCGGATGTACCCTCCCAGGGAACTGAGTTGGAGGATATGGAGGTTCTATCAGAAGGCAAAATTTCAGATTCAGAAAGTTCATTACCTTTGACTGATTCAGAAGTTGTATCTTTCAGGTTTAAACTAGAACACTCCGCCTGTTACACAGGGAGGTTTTGGTGACTTTAGACGACTGTGATTCTACAGTAGTAGTCGCTCCTGCGAAGTCGAGTAAATTGGACAGATATTTTGAAGTTCTTTCTTACTCAGACGTTTTTCCAGTACCGAAACAAACTTCGGAGATTATTTCCAAGGAATGGGAGAGACCAGGTATTCCCTTTTCCCCATCTCCTATTTTCAAGAAGATGTTTCCTATAGCGGACGCTGTCAGGGAAACTTGGCAGACGGTTCCTAAGGTGGAAGGAGCTATTTCCACCCTAGGCAAGCGAACTACTATTCCCATTGAGGATAGTTGTGCTTTTAAAGATCCCATGGACAAGAAGTTGGAGGGTCTACTTAAAAAGATTTATGTTCACCAGGGTCTGCTATTGCAGCCGGCTGTGTGCATTGCTACAGTCACTAGTGCAGCAGCTTATTGGTTTGATGCTCTGTCTAAGTGTCTCAGAACTGAGACCACTTTAGAGGAGATCCAAGATAGGATTAAAGCTCTAAAGATGGCTAATGCCTTTAGTACAGATGCTTCTCTGCAAATTACTAATTTTGCAGCTAAGAGTTCGGGGTTTTCTATCCTAGCCCGCAGAGCCTTATGGTTAAAACCCTGGCCTGCGGACATATCATCCAAGTCTAAGCTTCTGGCAATTCCTTACAAGAGGAAGACCTTGTTTGGACCGGGCCTGAAGGAAATTGTCTCTGATATCACAGGAGGCAAGGGTCATCTCCTTCCTCAGGATAAGAGCAGTAAACAAAAAGGACGACAAAGTAATTTTCGTTCCTTTCGAAATTTCAAAGGAAATTCTTTCTCTTCCTCCTCTAAACAGAAAGGGAACTATTAGCAATCTAAGCCTACTTGGAGACCCAACCAGTCTTGGATCAAGGGTAAACAATCCAAGAAGCCTGCTGTTGAATCCAAAACAGCATGAAGGGCATGCTCCCAATCCAGGACCGGATTTGGTAGGGGGCAGGCTCTCATTCTTCGTTCAGGCTTGGGTTCGGGACATTCAGGATCCCTGGGCGGTAGAAATAGTGTCTCAGGGATACAAACTGGAATTCAAGAATTTTCCTCCCAGAGGAAGATTTCTCCCTTTCAAGATTGTCTGCAAACCAGATAAAAAAAGAGGCATTCAGTACAGGAACAGGGGCAGGGTTTTTATTCATATCTGTTTGTGGTTCCCAAAAAAGAGGGAACCTTCAGACCTATATTAGACCTCAAGAGTCTAAACAAGTTTCTCAGAGTTCCATCATTCAAGATGGAAAGTATTCGTACCATTCTTCCATTGATCCAGGAGGGTCAATTTATGATGATAGTGGATTTAAAGGATGTATATCTACATGTCCCTATCCACAGAAATCATCACAAGTTCCTGGGGTTTGCATTTCTGGACATACACTTTCAGCTTGTGGCTCTTCCTTTCGGGTTGGCCATGGCACCCAGAATTTTCACAAAGGTTCTGGGGTCTCTACTGGCGGTTCTAAGACTGCAGGGCATTGCGGTGGCGTCCTGTCTGGACGATATTCTAATCCAGGCTCCATCTTGTCAACAAGCAATATCTCATACCAACGTTGTGCTATCCTTCCTGAGCTCTCACGGGTGGAAGGTAAATATGGACAAGAGTTCCTTAATCCCAAAGACAAGGGTAACTTTCTTGGGAACTCTAATAGATTCTATATCTATGAGGATTTTTCTGACAGAGGTCAGGAAATCAAAGATTCTAGATGCTTGCCGAGCACTTCAGTCCAATCCTTGGCCGTCAGTGGCTCAGTGCATGGAAGTAATCGGACTGATGGTGGTGGCAATGGACACCATCCCGTTTGCTCAGTTTCACCTCAGGCCTCTGCAGTTAAACATGCTCAGGCAGTGGAATGGAGATTATGCAGACTTGTCTCCTTGAATGACCCTGGAACAGGAGACGAGGGACTCTCTTCGATGGTGGTTGTCTCTGGATCATCTATCCCAGGGAACCTGCTTTTGCAGACCTTCCTGGGTGATTGTGACAACAGACGCCAGCCTTTTAGGGTGGGGAGCTTTCTGGGGTTCTCCAAAGGCTCATGGAGTGTGGACTTAGGCAGAGTCTGTTCTTCCTATCAACATCTTGGAACTGAGAGCAATCTTCAATGCTCTTCTGGCCTGGCCTCAGTTGACTTCGGCCAAGTTCATCAGATTCCAGTCGGACAACATAACGACAGTGGCTTACATCAATCATCAAGGAGGAACGAGGAGTTCCTTAGCGATGACCGAGGTAAACAAAATAATTTGGTGGCCGGAGGCCCACTCTTGCCATCTGTCAGCGATCCACATCCCAGGGGTGGACAACTGGGAGGCGGATTTTCTGAGCAGGCAGACTTTTCATCCGGGAGAGTGGGAACTTCATCCGGAGGTGTTCTCCACCCTGATTCTCAAATGGGGTCGGCCGGAGTTGGATCTCATGGCATCTCGTCAGAATGCCAAGCTCCCGAGATACGGGTCGAGGTCAAGGGATCCTCAGGCGGAACTGATAGATGCTCTGGCGGTTCCTTGGTCCTTCAATCTTGCATACCTATTTCCTCCGTTTGTGCTTCTTCCTCTGGTCATTGCTCGAATCAAACAGAAGAGGGCACCAGTGATCCTCATTGCTCCTGCTTGGCCTTGCAGGATTTGGTATGCAGATCTGTTGGACATGTCATCCCTTCCACCTTGGAGACTTCCGTTGAGGAAGGACCTTCTCATTCAAGGGCCCTTCCTTCACCCAAATCTAGTTTTTTCTGAAGCTGACTGCTTGGAGATTGAACGCTTAATCTTATCCAAGCGGGGGTTTTCTGATTCGGTCATAGAGACCTTAATTCAGGCGCATAAACCTGTAACTAGAAGGATTTACCATAAGATATGGTGTAAATATCTCTATTGGTATGAATCCAAGGGCTACTCATGGAGTAGAGTTAGGATTCCCAGAATTTTGTCTTTTCTCCAAGATGGTTTGGAGAAGGGTTTATCGGAAAGTTCCCTAAAGGGTCAGATCTCTGCCTTATCTATTTTGTTACACAAACGTCTGGCAGATGTCCCAGATGTTCAATCTTTTTGTCAGGCCTGTGTTCAAGCCAGTTACTCCTCCATGGAGTCTGAATTTAGTTCTTAAAGTTCTTCAAGGGGCTCCGTTTGAGCCTATGCATTCCTTAGATATTGTTAGATTAGAAGTTGTTATCTTGGAAAGTTTTATTTCTTGTTGCTATTTCTTCAGCTCGAAGAGTGTCTGAGCTTTCGGCGTTGCAGTACAATTCGCATTACCTTATTTTCCAGATAAGGTAGTTTTACGTACTAAACTAGGGTTCCTTCCTAAGGTTGTTTCAGACAGGAATATTAATCAGGAGATTGTTGTTCCTTCCATGTGTCCTAATCCTTCTTCTCAGAAGGAACGTCTTCTGCACAATTTGGACATAGTCCATGCTTTAAATTTTTACTTACAAGCAACTAAGAACTTTCGTCAGTCTTCTTTACTGTTTGTCATTTTTTCTGGAAAATGTAAGGGTCAGAAAGCTACGGCTACCTCTCTTTCTTTTTGGTTGAAGAGTATCATCCGTTTTGCATATGAGACTGCTGGACAGCAGCCTCCTGATAGAGTTATGGCTCATTCCACTAGGGCTGTTGCTTCCTCATGGGCATTCAAAAATGAAGCTTATGTGGAACAGATTTGCAAGGCTGCAACTTGGTCCTCTCTTCACACTTTTTCTAAATTTTACAAATTTGATACTTTTGCCTCGGCTGAGGCTGCTTTTGGGAGAAAGGTTCTTCAAGCAGTGGTGCCTTCCGTTTAGGTTCCCTGTCTTGTCCCTCCCTTTTCATCCATGTACTCTAGCTTTGGTATTGTATCCCACAAGTAAGGATGATGATCCGTGGACTCATCGTGTCTTTAAAAAGAAAAGAAAATTTATGCTTACCTGATAAATTTGTTTCTTTTTAGACACGATGAGTTCACGGCCCGCCCTGTTCTTTTAAGACAGGTTGATAATTTTTGTAAACTTCAGACACCTCTGCACCTTGGCTTTTCCTTTCTCTTCCTAACTTCGGTCGAATGACTGGAGTGGGAGGGAAGGGAGGAGCTATATATAACAGCTCTGCTGTGGTGCTCTTTGCCTCCTCCTGCTGACCAGGAGGTGTAATCCCACAAGTAAGGATGATGATCCGTGGACTCATCGTGTCTTAAAAAAAAACAAATTTATCAGGTAAGCATACATTTTGTTTTTTTCTTAGTTTGCGGCAGTTCTAGTTTGCACCTATTTACCCTACCGTATTTTTAACTTCTTTCTCCTATTCTTGGCTTTACAAAAGACTGGGAGGTTCAGG
Organism: Bombina bombina; assembly: GCF_027579735.1. NCBI lineage: Eukaryota > Metazoa > Chordata > Amphibia > Anura > Bombinatoridae > Bombina > Bombina bombina. The sequence continues at coordinate 1,046,519,351 of NC_069504.1, forward strand.
CTGCGGAATCTGTTGGCGCTGTACAAATAAATGGTAATTATAATAATAAAGTAGGAGGGGTATTAAAGCTTTTGGCGTATGGTGTCTTTGCCTCTTCCTGGTGGACAGGTGATGAATCATGGACTCTCACCACCAAGAAAGGACAAATAAATTTTATTTAAGGGGGGACGGAGTCGGTAGCGGTTAAGATGGCCGCATAAATCCTCAGCCTTGTCTAAGCTACAATCAAAAAGGGGCACTAAAACCTACACCTAACTAAGGAACCTGCATACCCTTGAAATCCGGAACAGCTGCTGCACATCTTGGTGCTATGAGCACCACGGAGAAGACCCACTTGCACCGGTACAAGACACGCCGCGGACCGACGCTACAACATGCACCCTCACCGGGCCTAAGTCACATATCCATAAAGTTTCAACAGATATCATCCATCTCAGTGTAACAGCTCCAAATCGGGGAATTATGCAACCAGGGAGCTTAGAATATCCGCTACGCATATTGAAGGTACCAGCGCTTGTGAAGGAGACACACCTCAAACGGCACTAGACACACCATAGATACAAGACATCGCCCAGGCTCAATTTGGGCCTAACATACAGGACCGGAGGACCATAGTGAATTACAACACTCCTCAACGATACCTGATCACAAGGACTCCAGGTTGCCAGACACCCACGGAAATAAATCTTCAGCAGGTAGAACGCATAACAGTACAATATACATAACGGCCCACAGGCCTCACACTAAAACTCTCAGTCATCATGCTTAGAGGGGGGGGACAAAAAAAATAAAAGGGGAACAGGGCTAATATACTTATAGCGTTATGATACACGCTAGACTAATATATTAGTGCCTCTAAGTGTATGCAAATAGAGCAACACTGATGAAGACTACATCTTCAATTTTTTATCTACGCAATAAGAGAGAACACTCACGCCTAGATTTAGAGTTTTGTCGGTAAAGACCTGCGGTGCTAACGCTGCTTTTTTTTCCCTTCTGAGGATCCTTAGTTATCTGATACTACACGCCGCCTGACCTAGACGCTGTCAAGAACGCCATCCGGCGAAATTGCATCCAAACAGGATTTATCGCTGTGCAAGGACACCCGAGCGCCAGCAAAAGAACTGGCAGAAGTGTCTGCATACAAAACATCTACCAACATACACTACAACCGGGCTGTGAGAGGAATACAGTATCCGAGACCGGTGCCAAGAGAGCTGCTAGACACCCTCCGGTGTAAGTAAAAAGTGTAATACCTAACCTGAACAATTGATTTGCTTTTGACAAGTCCTTTTCTTGTCTCACGTATCCCCTTGCATTAGGATTGATGAGCATTGCTGGGGAAACACATCTTTAAATTGACTGTTTGAACTTTGAAGGATAATCCGTTCCCTATATTAAGTTTACTACACTGTTTTAACTTGTGCACTTGCTCTTATGGCAAGTTGACTGCATATTTTAATGGCCATTTAACTATATGGTCTCTTGTATCTTACTTTTGTTCTTTATGCATCTTTGCTAGAAGCTGTGTTTTTATTATTTTAGCACATATATATTTATATATATATTTTTTTTTAGGGTCTATTTTAATTCTTTTATGAAATTCTGGGTACTAATTATGATTGTATAAGAATAATATATATGAATTGTGAACATTAAAATTAACATTTACTTTTAGCTATCTTATCTCCATATATAATTGGGATCACTACTCATATAGCCATATAGTGATTATTTTAGCTGTACTTTCAGCGCCACAGATTCTTTTAGCATTGTTTGAGTGTCTCTAGGGACTCCCAACAACCTAAATAATTCCCCCAATAGTCTATCCAAGGTGTATTTTAGGAGATAATCACCTATATCTGTAGGCCTATAATCACTCTGTATTGCCAGCGCATTCTTCTGCACACACAAATTTTTTTTCCAGCGCACCCAATATTCTATTGGCTGTTCCGATCAATAGATTTTTCTTACCTTAATTCCGATTGGCTGATAGAATCCTATCAGCCAATCGGAATTCAAGGGACGCCATCAAGGAACCGTCATTCGTCGTTAGTCCGTCGGTTGAAGAGGATGGCTCTGCGTCGGCTGTATGGAAGATGGCTCCGCTCCGTATGGATGAAGATAGAAGACCCGCTTGGATGAAGACTTCTATAGGATTGAGGACCTCTTCTTGCCCCGCTTGGATGAAGACTTCTACCGGATGGAGGACCTCTTCTTGCTCCGCTTTGATGAAGAATTCGGCTCGTCTGGGTGAAGACGACTCAAGGTAGGGAGATCTTCAGGGAGTTAGTGTTAGGTTTATTTAAGGGGGGTTTGGGTGGGTTAGAGTAGGGGTATGTGGGTGGTGGGTTTTAATGTTGGGGGGGTTGTATTTTTATTTACAGGTAAAAGAGCTGATTACTTTGTGGCAAATCCCTGCATAAAGCCCTTTTAAGGGGATGGTAAAAGAGCTGATTACTTTGTAATTTAGAATAGGGTAGGGCATTTTATTATTTGGGGGGGCTTTTTTATTTTATTAGGGGGCTTAGATTAGGTGTAATTAGTTTAAACTTCTTGTAATTTTTTTTAATTTTCTGTAATTTAGTGGGGTTTTTTTGTATTATAGATTAGTTTATTTAATTGTATTTTAGTTTAGCTAATTGTAGGTAATTTATTTAATTAATTTATTGATAGTGTAGTGTTAGGTGTATTTGTAACTTAGGTTATGATTTATTTTACAGGTAATTTTGTAATTATTTTAACTAGGTAGCTATTAAATAGTTATTAACTATTTAATAGCTATTGTACCTAGTTAAAATAAATACAAAGTTGCCTGTAAAATAAATATAAATCCTAAAATAGCTACAATGTAACTATTAGTTATATTGTAGCTATATTAGGGTTTATTTTATAGGTAAGTATTTAGTTTTAAATAGGAATCATTTATTTAATTGTAGTAAATTTATTTAGATTAATTTAAATTATATTTAACTTAGGGGGGTGTTAGGGTTAGACTTAGGTTTAGGGGTTAATAACTTTATTATAGTAGCGGCGACGTTGGGGGCGGCAGATTAGGGGTTATTATTTGTAGGTAGGTGGCGGCGATGTTAGGGAGGGCAGATTAGGGGTTAATACAATTTATTATAGTGTTTGCGAGGCGGGAGTGCGGCGGTTTAGGGGTTAATACATTTATTATGGTGGCGGCGAGGTCCGGTCGGCAGATTAGGGGTTAATAATTGTAGGTAGGTGGCAGGACGTTGGGGGGGGGCAGATTAGGGGTTAATAAATATAATGTAGGTGTCGGCGATGTTAGGGGCAGCAGATTAGGGGTTCATAGGTATAATGTAGGTTGCGGCGGTGTCCGGAGCGGCAGATTAGGGGTTAAAAAATTTATTATAGGGTTGGCGATGTGGGGGGGCCTCGGTTTAGGGGTTCATAGGTAGTTTATGGGTGTTAGTGTATTTTATAGCACAGTAGTTAAGAGCTTTATGTTCCCGCGTTAGCCCATAAAGCTCTTAACTACTGACTTTTTTTGACGGTAGGAGTCTTGTCGGTAGAGGCTCTACCGCTCACTTCTTCCAAGACTCGTAATACCAGCGTTAGGCAAATCCCATAGAAAAGATAGGATACGCAATTGACGTAAGGGAATCTGCGGTAGCCTCGAGTCGCGGAAAGAAAGTGAGCGGTAGACCCTTTCCTGCCTGACTCTAAATACCAGCGGGCGGTAAAAAGCAGCGTTAGGACCCCTTAACGCTGCTTTTGACGGCTAACGCCAAACTCTAAATCTAGGCGTCAGTGTTGATTGTGCCCTCAGATCTCTAAGTCAGGCTCACACACTGAACCTCTTACTAAGTAGTTATTGTGTTGGGCCCTCAAATATATGTACCACCTACAAGGAACGACAGGAAATAACTCAGGATAACTCCTCTGAACATACACTTCCCCTCTAAAAGTTTTATCTCTGGAATAACTAAATGGCTTTAAAATGTTACACTAAAATGGACAAGATGTCTAAGACCCTGCCAACCAAAAGTCAATCAGTGGCATTTTTCTTCAACCCCTCAGACAGCCCCACTATGCCTATTTCTCAAACCTCTTCACCCTATCAAATCCCTCTCTGGACCACCAATCCTCTGCAGAAACGCCAATACAAGAGCTGGTTCAAGTTCTATCTGCAGTTCTATCAGCCTTACCATCTAATCAAGATATTGCAGACATAGTTTGTGCATGTATCAGAGAGGAGATGGCTGAACTAAAACAAGATATTAATACACTGGGTTTTAGGGTAGAAGTGTTGGAAAAGAAGATGGAAATTATAATATGAGAGAAGAATTTAACAAGTTACAATCACAAGTGGACTCCTACCATTCAGCTATTGACTCTCTACATACTAAAATAGAGGACTTAGAAAATAGATATAGGAGGAAAAACCTTTGCATCCGGGGGGGGTACCTGAATCGGTTCTACCAAAGGACTTAGCCACATATCTGCCTGCTCTGTTCATCCATTTCAGAGGTGACATCAGAGGTGACAACTCAAAGGAAGAGATCCCATGGTATAGAGCTCTGAGAGCTAGACCCCCTGACTCTGCACCTCCCAGAGATATAATCATAAAGTTTAAAAATGATAGGGATAAGGAAGAACTTCCTAACCTATTAAGAAAAAATCAACCAATAACATTCAGGGGTACAGTAATTCAACTTTTCGCTGATCTGTCACAGAGAACTCTACAAAAGCGAAAGGAATTCTCTCCACTCACCCAGCTTCTACGCAACAGGTGCATCCTATAGATTGGGTTTTCCAACCAACTTATTAGTAATACATGAAGATAGACACCTAATATGCAAAGATTAATCAGATGTTCAAAAATGTTGTGATGCCTTAGGTCTAGACCTACCGTACCTACCTATACTGTCTGCACCGGAACCAACCAGAAACTCTCAACAGGACAATGCTAACACATAGTCCACAGCTCCAGCCAAACAACCAAGAAAAGCCTTTTACTCTCAAGATCCAGAGCCTATAACTCTAAGACAGACAAAACCCAAATCGCCTCAACATTGAATCCATGAGAACAGAAATTTATATAATTTTGGAAATGCACTGACATTTAATACTGAAATCTCGGAAACCTTATAATACCCTGACCCACCTAACCGTAAGTAACCTAACACTGTTACACAACACAGGACTAACTATTATACTGCTATAAGACTTTTATATATATGTCTGACGACATGAGTCCTATATTCTGATAATGTCTCAAGAGAAATCTAACAGTCTGGCCGCTTGTACTTAATTCAGATTCCAGGTTCATATTAAGTGTACATTTAAGGATATGTAAATTTTTAAACAAATAGAAACGTGCGCCTCTTTACAATGCACAAACTGTTAATTTTCTAATTTTTCTAAAGCTTACCTTTTACTCCCCCCATTGTTTTCTTTTTGTTCAGCATAGGAGGCGAGAAAGATAGCTATTCTTATGGTTTTGGTGTTTTACCCAAATAGCCCTCCTGGCTTTACATGCCAGGCCCTGAATGTTTTTATTACTGGCATTATTGTTTTGTTTATACGTATAAGTCATTGTTACAATGTTGTGATTTGTTTGTTACCTCTCACTTGCAAATGTATTTATGGTACGGTATCTGAACACATGATAGCAATGCTCATAATCATCCAACTCACAATATTAACCTGCTGGCTTCTAAAACCCATTCCTTTAGGATTATAACTCAAAATGTCAAGAAACACACTTTAAGAAATTACAAATAGTGCAGACACTGTACTCAACACTTTCAAAGCACAGCATCAGTCTAGTTAGCATACTACTCAGTAAACATATTCATTTTGTAGTATCACAAACTGTTAAAGATAACGAGGGTCGTTTGTCAGAATACTTCCAAATAAATAAGGACTCAGTTGACTAACCCTTTATTGTATGGGAAGCGCACAAATGTACACTCAGAGGTGAATTTATCAAATAAAAAGCCCAACTTCAAAAGATATCCAGACAGTTATACTCTAAACTAACCTCAGAATTAACTCAACTAGAATATTTAAATTAAAGCGACTCCACCAACACTACTATTCTGAACAAGATACGTAAAGTATTGGATCAATTGGATACTTATCTCGCCATAGAACACCAAAAATCATCTTTAAAATTGAAACAGAAATTTCCATCCAAAGGAGTGGAGAGTCCACGACTTCATTCATTACTATTGGGAATTCAGAACCTGGCCACCAGGAGGAGGCAAAGACACCCCAGCCAAAGGCTTAAATACCTCCCCCACTTCCTTCATCCCCCAGTCATTCTTTGCCTTTCGTCACAGGAGGATGGCAGAGGAGTGCCGGAGTTTCGGAGTAGTCTCTTATGGAGGGTAGTACTCTTCGCATTGGGACTGGAGTTTTAAGTAGTCCTGTCAGCCTCTCAGTGAGAGCCTGGGCGAAAGTTAGAGGAGATGCAGGGAGAGTCTTTCTGCGGAACCGTCCCAACTCCAACATCCCAACAGCTCCATTAGCAATCGGCATTGACGAGTTTCACTGCCTGCTTTCTGCACTCAAGTCCATGTCAGGAGCGAGGCTACTAACCTGTCACACTTGAAGGGCTGTGTTCCTGTTCCACTGCGTAGATTCTGGTAAGATAGTTTCATTTTTCTTCTGTAAAGATAAGACGAGTCCACGGATTCATCCTTTACTTGTGGGATATTATCCTTCCCTACAGGAAGTGGTAAAGAGCACCACAGCAGAGCTGTCTATATGGCTCCTCCCTTAGCTCCACCCCCCAGTAATTCTCTTTGCCTACTCTAAGTACTAGGAAGGGTAAAGTGAAACAGGTGATAAAATATTAGTTTTTAATTTCTTCAAGCAAGAGTTTATTTTAAATGGTACCGGGGTGTACTATTTACTCTCAGGCAGCAGATGGATGGAGGATGATGATCTTAGCATTTGTAACTAAGGTCCATTGCTGTTCCCACAGAGGCTGAGGAGTACAGGAAACTTCAGTGTGAGGAATGGTTTCATGCTATACAGCAATGAGGTATGTTCAGTCATATTTTTCTGGAGAGATTGTGTATTTCAGAAAGGCTGACATTATATCCAGGAGGGTAAGGGTAAGCAGTAATCCAAGAGCTAAAAGAAGGGCATTACTTAGCTTGCATATGGGGCCAGTTTCTAATATGGTTGACACTGAATGACAAATGTTTGTGAGCAAACGTTTTTTTTTGTTGATTGGGAGTGCTTAACGATTTTGTGGGCAATAAACGTTTTTGAGCAATTTTATTAGGGCACACGTGGATTAATTTTCGGGTCTTAGAACCCACATGGCTAGTTATAACCGCTCTGGTGCGGTTCTCTAAGGCTGAGGAAACATTGAGTGAGATGGGCCGGGACCTATTTTCGCGCCTCAGATGCGCAGTTAGTTTTGCCCGTAAGCAGCAAGCTCTAACTCCTGAGGGCCCTGGTGTATGTTTTGGGCCAAATCGAAGCTTTTACCCCACACTTTCAATCCCTGAGGGCAGGTAGGGCCACAGCAAGGCTGTGGCAAGGTGCTGAGAGTGTTTTTTTCCGGATCTGGGCCTATTTTCGATCCAGTTTGGAAATTAAGGGGTTAATTGTTAAAAAATTTGTGGTGCAATCTTAACTACCTATAGTGTGTCTACATACAAAATTTTGAAAAAATTGGTGCATGTTTAGGCTGTTTTGCAGAATGTGTATGTTTTTTTTTCTTTTAAAGGCACAGTACCGTTTTTTAAGATTGTTATTTTTTTCATTAAATAAAGTGTTTTCATGCTTGTTTGTAGTCATTACTAGCCTGTTCAACATGTCTGACATTGAGGAAAGTCAATGTTCAATATGTTTAGAAGCCATTGTGGAACCTCCACTTAGAATGTGTTCCTCATGCACTGAAAGGTCAATAAATTGTAAAGAACATATTTTAGCTACTAAAAGTATGTCGCAGGATGATTCTCAGTCAGAAGAGAATCAGGTTATGCCATCTAATTCTCCCCTAGTGTCACAACCGTTAACGCCCGCACAAGCGACGCCAAGTACTTCTAGTGTGTCTAATTCTTTCACCCTGCAAGATATGGCCGCAGTTATGAATACTACCCTCACAGAGGTTTTATCTAAGCTGCCTGGGTTGCAGGGGAAGTGCAGCAGGTCTGGTGTGAGAACAAACGCTGAGCCCTCTGACGCTTTATTAGCCATATCCGATGTACCCTCACAATGTTCTGAAGTGAAGGATTTGCTGGCTGAGGGAGAGATTTCTGACTTAGGAAATATGTTCCCTCAGACAGATTCTGATATGACGGCTTTTAAATTTAAACTAGAACACCTCTGCTTATTGCTCAGGGAGGTTTTAGCGACTCTGGATGATTGTGACCCTATTGTAGTTCCAGAGAAATTGTGTAAAATGGACAGATTCCTAGAGGTTCCTGCCTACACTGATGTTTTTCCGGTCCCTAAGAGGATTTCGGAAATTGTTACTAAGTAGTGGGATAGACCAGGTATTCCGTTCGCTCCCCCTCCTACTTTTAAGAAAATGTTTCCCATATCAGACACCGTACGGGACTCGTGGCAGACGGTCCCTAAGGTGGAGGGAGCTATTTCTACCCTGGCTAAGCGTACAACTATACCTATTGAGGACAGTTGTGCTTTCAAAGATCCTATGGATAAAAAATTAGAGGGTCTCCTGAAGAAAATATTTGTTCATCAAGGTTTTCTTCTCCAACCTATAGCGTGCATTGTTCCTGTAACTACTGCAGCGTCCTTTTGGTTCGAGGCTCTGGAAGGTTGAGACTCCATTAGAGGATATTCTGGATAGAATTAGGGCTCTCAAGCTAGCTAATTCTTTCATTACAGATGCCGCTTTTCAATTGGCTAAATTAGCGGCGAAGAATTCAGGTTTTGCCATTTTAGCACGTAGAGTGTTATGGCTTAAGTCCTGGTCTGCTGATGTGTCATCAAAAGCTAAGCTTTTAGCCATCCCTTTCAAGGGTAAGACCCTATTCGGGCCTGAACTGAAAGAGATCATTTCGGACATCACTGGAGGGAAAGGCCATGCCCTTCCTCAGGATAAGACGAATAAGATGAGGACCAAACAAAATAATTTTCATTCCTTTCGAAACTTCAAAGGTGGTCCCTCTTCCCCTGCCGCAAAGCAAGAGGGGAATCTGGCTCAATCCAAGTCAGTCTGGAGACCTAACCAGACTTGGAACAAGGGTAAACAGGCCAAGAAGCCCACTGCTGCCTCCAAGACAGCATGAAGGGGTAGCCCCCGATCCGGGACCGGATCTAATAGGGGGCAGACTTTCTCTCTTCGCTCAGGCTTGGGCAAGAGACGTTCAGGATTCCTGGGCTTTAGAAATAGTAACCCAGGGGTAGCTTCTAAATTTCAAAGATTCTCCCCCAAGGGGGAGATTCCATCTTTCTCAATTGTCTGTAAACCAGACAAAAAGAGAGGCGTTCTTACGCTGTGTAGAAGACCTATATTCCATGGGAGTGATCTGCCCAGTTCCGGAAACAGAACAGGGGCAAGGGTTCTACTCCAATCTGTTTGTGTTTCCCAAAAAAGAGGGAACTTTCAGACCAATTTTGGATCTCAAGATCCTAAACAAGTTCCTCAGAGTCCCATCCTTCAAGATGGAGACCATTCAGACTATTTTGCCAATGATCCAGGAGGGTCAATATATGACCATACATGCAAACAGGTGTATAATATGTATTAATACTTTCCCCTTCTGGTGAACCGCAGCCGTCCCACAGTCTCTCCCAAGGTCTGTGTGAATAGATCAGGTGTGCTAGCTGGAGGCGCTGGTTCAGCTTGTATCAGTCGTTGGTATCTTCCTTTCCTTCCTCGGTTGTATAACTCTAGGTGTAAAATAGTGGTGCTGAAATATCAGACAATACACCATACAAAGGTGAATATCTACTCACAGTGTATATTGCAGGCTCCTTCCCAATTTGAAAAGACAATATCACAGATTCAGTAAAAAAGTTTGTCTTTATTTGGCTCAACGCGAAAGCGTTTCAACGGTCCCAGCCGTCTTTCTCAAGAGCAATAAAAGTGCTTTACAAACCAAAGCACTGGTTTGTAAAGCACTTGTATTGCTCTTGAGAAAGACGGCTGGGAACGTTGAAACGCTTTCGCGTTGAGCCAAATAAAGACAAACTTTTTTACTGAATCTGTGATATTGTCTTTTCATATTGGGAAGGAGCCGGTAACCTGCAATATACACTGTGAGTAGATATTCACCGTTGTATGGTGTATTGTCTGATATTTCAGCACCACTATTTTACACCTAGAGTTATACAACCGAGGAAGGAAAGGAAGATACCAACAACTGATACAAGCTGAACCAGTGCCTCCAGCTAGCACACCTCAATATATGACCACCGTGGACTTAAAGGATGCATATCTACACATTCCTATCCACAAAGATCATCACCAGTTCCTCAGGTTTGCCTTTCTGGACAAGCATTACCAGTTTGTAGCTCTTCCCTTCGGGTTGGCCACGGCTCCCAGAATTTTCACAAAGATGCTAGGGTCCCTTCTGGCGGTTCTAAGGCCGCGGGGCATAGCTGTGGCACCTTATCTGGACGATATCTTAATCCAGGCGTCAACTTACCAACAGTGTTAATTTTGACGGCAAATTTCAATTTAGTCTTAGTTTTAGTCTTTTGACTAAAATGCCATTTTAGTTTTAGTCGTATTTTAGTCATCTGAATTGTTTTAGTTTTAGTCGACTAACTCTTCAGTTGATATTAGTCGACTAAGGGGCCTAGTTATCAAGCCCCGTCAACCTCAAATATGCTGGAATTCCGCAGCGTATTTGTGGCGAGGCTGATTCGCCTTAGTTATCAAAGGCTCGAGACCGGCAAAAGTAGAATTTTGTGACGTAAACTTCGATCCGCCGGACTCAGTCCGACACAGATCGATTCTTACGTCACTCCAGATGTTCCGCACACAAGTGCGGCACATTCTCACTACTTTTGCTAGTTATCAAAAAACTAGCAGGTACGCTCGGCACTTTTACGGCCCAGCGTACCTGGTTTTCAAAGCGCCAGCCTGGAGGCGGCGGATCCCATAGGAATCAATGGGAGTCTGACCATAGCGAAAGTACAAGTTCGCTGCTGCCAGACATCCCATTGATTTCTATGGGAACTGTCTGCACCTAACACCCTAACATGTACCCCGAGTCTAAACACCGCTAATCTGACCCCCCCTACACCGCCGCAACTAGGCGGTCCCAGCCGTCTTTCTCAAGAGCAATAAAAGTGCTTTACAAACCAAAGCACTGGTTTGTAAAGCACTTGTATTGCTCTTGAGAAAGACGGCTGGGACCGTTGAAACGCTTTCGCGTTGAGCCAAATAAAGACAAACTTTTTTACTGAATCTGTGATATTGTCTTTTCATATTGGGAAGGAGCCGGTAACCTGCAATATACACTGTGAGTAGATATTCACCGTTGTATGGTGTGTTGTCTGATATTTCAGCACCACTATTTTACACCTAGAGTTATACAACCGAGGAAGGAAAGGAAGATACCAACAACTGATACAAGCTGAACCAGTGCCTCCAGCTAGCACACCTCAATATATGACCACCGTGGACTTAAAGGATGCATATCTACACATTCCTATCCACAAAGATCATCACCAGTTCCTCAGGTTTGCCTTTCTGGACAAGCATTACCAGTTTGTAGCTCTTCCCTTCGGGTTGGCCACGGCTCCCAGAATTTTCACAAAGATGCTAGGGTCCCTTCTGGCGGTTCTAAGGCCGTGGGGCATAGCTGTGGCACCTTATCTGGACGATATCTTAATCCAGGCGTCAACTTACCAACAGTGTTAATTTTGACGGCAAATTTCAATTTAGTCTTAGTTTTAGTCTTTTGACTAAAATGCCATTTTAGTTTTAGTCGTATTTTAGTCATCTGAATTGTTTTAGTTTTAGTCGACTAACTCTTCAGTTGATATTAGTCGACTAAGGGGCCTAGTTATCAAGCCGTCAACCTCAAATACGCTGGAATTCCGCAGCGTATTTGTGGCGAGGCTGATTCGCCTTAGTTATCAAAGGCTCGAGACCGGCAAAAGTAGAATTTTGTGACGTAAACTTCGATCCGCCGGACTCAGTCCGACACAGATCGATTCTTACGTCACTCCAGATGTTCCGCACACAAGTGCGGCACATTCTCACTACTTTTGCTAGTTATCAAAAAACTAGCAGGTACGCTCGGCACTTTTACGGCCCAGCGTACCTGGTTTTCAAAGCGCCAGCCTGGAGGCGGCGGATCCCATAGGAATCAATGGGAGTCTGACCATAGCGAAAGTACAAGTTCGCTGCTGCCAGACATCCCATTGATTTCTATGGGAACTGTCTGCACCTAACACCCTAACATGTACCCCGAGTCTAAACACCACTAATCTGACCCCCCCTACACCGCCGCAACTAAATAAAGTTATTACCCCCTAAACCGCCGCTCCCGGAGCCCACCGCAAGCTACTCTATACATATTAACCCCTAAACCGCCGCTCCCGGAGCCCACCGCAACTATAATAAATGTATTAACCCCTAAACCGCCGCTCCCTGAACCCGCCGCAACCTATATTAAATGTATTAACCCCTATCCTGCCCCCCTACACCGTCGCCACCTATAATAAATTTATTAACCCCTAATCTGCCCCCCCTACACTTTCGCCACCTATAATAAATTTATTAACCCCTATCCTGCCCCCCACTACGCCGCCGCCACTGTAATAAAATTATTAACACCTAACCCTAACCCTAACGCCCCCCTAACTTAAATATTAATTAAATAAATCTAAATAAATTAACTCTTATTAACTAAATGAATCCTATTTAAAACTAAATACTTACCTTTAAAATAAACCCTAATATAGCTACAATATAAATAAGAATTATATTGTAGCTATCTTAGGATTTATATTTATTTGACAGGTAACTTTCAATTTATTTTAACCATGTACAATAACTATTAAATAGTTATTAACTATTTAATAGCTTACCTAGCTAAAATAAAGAGAAATGTACCTGTGAAATAAATCCTAACCTAAGTTACAATTACACCTAACACTACACTATACTTTAATAAATTATTCCTATTTAAAAATAAATACTTACCTGTAAAATAAACCCTAAGATAGCTACAATATAATTAATAATTATATTATAGCTATCTTAGGATTTATATTTATTTTACAGGTAACTTTGTATTTATTTTAGCTAGTTAGAATAGTTATTAAATAGTTATTAACTATTTAATAACTACCTAGCTAAAAGAAATACAAAATTACCTGTAAAATAAATCCTAACCTAAGTTACAATTAAACCTAACACTACACTATCATTAAATTAATTAAATAAACTACCTACAAATAGCTACAATTAAATACAATTACATAAACTAACTAAAGTACAAAAAATAAAAAAGCTAAGTTACAAAAAATAAAAAAATAAGTTACAAACATGTTAAAAATATTACAACAATTTTAAGCTACTTACACCTAACCTAAGCCCCCTAATAAAATAACAAACCCCCCCAAAATAAGAAAAATCCCTACCCTATTCTAAATTAAATAAATTTCAAAGCTCTTTTACCTTACGAGCCCTTAAAAGGGCCATTTGTGGGGGCATGCCCCAAAAAGTTCAGCTCTTTTGCCTGTAAAAGAAAAATACAACCCCCCCCCCCAACATTAAAACCCACCACCCACATACCCCTAATCTAACCCAAACCCCCCCTTACAAAAACCTAACACTAATCCCCTGAAGATCATCCTACCTTGATTCGTCTTCACTCAGCCGAGCCACCGATGGAACTGAAGAGGACATCCGGAGCGTAAGAAGTTAATCCTCCAAGCGGCGCTGAAGAAATCTTCCATCCGATGAAGTCATCATCCAGGCGGCGCTGAAGAGGTCTTCTATCCGGGCGAAGTCATCTTCCAAGCCGGGTCTTGAATCTTCCTTCCGCCGACGCGGAACCACCTTCTTCACCGACGGACTACGACGAATGACGGCTCCTTTAAGGGACGTCATCCAAGATGGCGTCCCCTCAATTCCGATTGGCTGATAGGATTCTATCAGCCAATCGGAATTAAGGTAGGAAAAATCTGATTGGCTGATGGAATCAGCCAATCAGATTGAGCTCGCATTCTATTGGCTGTTCCGATCAGCCAATAGAATGCGAGCTCAAGCTGATTGGATCAGCCAATCGGATTGAACTTGAATCTGATTGGCTGATTCCATCAGCCAATCAGATTTTCCTACCTTAATTCCGATTGGCTGATAGAATCCTATCAGCCAATCGGAATTGAGGGGACGCCATCTTGGATGACGTCCCTTAAAGGAGCCGTCATTCGTCGTAGTCCGTCGGTGAAGAAGGTGGTTCCGCGTCGGCGGAAGGAAGATTCAAGACCCGGCTTGGAAGATGACTTCGCCCGGATAGAAGACATCTTCAGCGCCTCTTGGAAGATGACATCGGCCGGATCAAAGACTTCTTCAGCGCCGCCTGGATGATGACTTCATCGGATGGAAGATTTCTTCAGCGCCGCTTGGAGGATTAACTTCTTCCGCTCCGGATGTCCTCTTCAGTTCTATCGGTGGCTCGGCTGAGTGAAGACGACTCAAGGTAGGATGATCTTCAGGGGATTAGTGTTAGGTTTTTGTAAGGGGGGTTTGGGTTAGATTAGGGGTATGTGGGTGGTGGGTTTTAATGTTGGGGGGGGGTTGTATTTTTCTTTTACAGGCAAAAGAGCTGAACTTTGGGGCATGCCCCCACAAATGGCCCTTTTAAGGGCTGGTAAGGTAAAAGAGCTTTGAAATTTATTTAATTTAGAATAGGGTAGGGATTTTTCTTATTTTGGGGGGTTTGTTATTTTATTAGGGGGCTTAGATTAGGTGTAAGTAGCTTAAAATTGTTGTAATATTTTTAACATGTTTGTAACTTATTTTTTTATTTTTTGTAACTTAGCTTTTTTTATTTTTTGTACTTTAGTTAGTTTATGTAATTGTATTTAATTGTAGTTATTTGTAGGTAGTTTATTTAGTTAATTTAATGATAGTGTAGTATTAGGTTTAATTGTAACTTAGGTTAGGATTTATTTTACAGGTAATTTTGTATTTCTTTTAGCTAGGTAGTTATTAAATAGTTAATAACTATTTAATAACTATTCTAACTAGCTAAAATAAATACAAAGTTACCTGTAAAATAAATATAAATCCTAAGATAGCTATAATATAATTATTAATTATATTGTAGCTATCTTAGGGTTTATTTTACAGGTAAGTATTTATTTTTAAATAGGAATAATTTATTAAAGTATAGTGTAGTGTTAGGTGTAATTGTAACTTAGGTTAGGATTTATTTCACAGGTACATTTCTCTTTATTTTAGCTAGGTAAGCTATTAAATAGTTAATAACTATTTAATAGTTATTGTACATGGTTAAAATAAATTGAAAGTTACCTGTCAAATAAATATAAATCCTAAGATAGCTAGAATATAATTATTATTTATATTGTAGCTATATTAGGGTTTATTTTAAAGGTAAGTATTTAGTTTTAAATAGGATTCATTTAGTTAATAAGAGTTAATTTATTTAGATTTATTTAATTAATATTTAAGTTAGGGGGGCGTTAGGGTTAGACTTAGGTTTAGGGGTTAATAATTTTATTACAGTGGCGGCGGCGTAGTGGGGGGCAGGATAGGGGTTAATAAATTTATTATAGGTGGCGACGGTGTGGGGGGGCAGGATAGGGGTTAATAGGTTTAATATAGGTTGCGGCGGGTTCATGGAGCGGCGGTTTAGGGGTTAAACTATTTATTTAGTTGCGGAGAGGTGCGGGATCAGCAGGATAGGGGTTAATAATTTTATAATAGAGGGCGACGGTGTAGGGGGGGCAGGATAGGGGTTACTAGGTATACTGTAGGTGGCAGCGGTGTCCGGGAGCGGCGGTTTAGGGGTTAATACATTTATAAGAGTTGCGGCAGGGTCTAGGAGCGGCGGTTTAGGGGTTAGTAACTTTAGTTGCGGGGGGCTCCGGGGGCGCCGGTATAGGGGGTAGAACAGTGCAGTTTAGTGTGAGTGCTTAGTGACAGGCTAGCAATAAAGCTGGGAAAAAGCCGAAGAGCAGCGAGATCGGATGAGTGATAACTGTCACAGTCCGCTGCTCATCGCCCCGCGGCTTTTTGACAGCTTTATTTGATAACTTAGGCGAACGTATTCAAGGTCCGCGGCGGCGAAGGTAGGCGAGCTTAGGCTGGCGTATTGGGCCGGCGAAGCCAGAAAAGTAGACGGCTTGATAACTACCCCCCTTAATCTCCAGTAGATTTTAGTTGACTAAAATCTAAGGGGTTTAGTTAAAGTGTAATGTATTATTTAAGCATTTCTCTATAATTTTCAAACTCATTATATACTCCAGGAGTAAACATAACACCTATTATTATTAATTGTATTAAGGTTTAAACATGCAGTATAGACACAGATTTAGAAATTTAATTTTGACAGCAAATTTTGATTTAGTTTTAGTCATAGTCTTTTGACTAAAATGCCATTTTTAGTTTTAGTCATAGTCTTTTGACTAAAATGCCATTTTAGTTTTAGTCGTATTTTAGTTATCAGAATTTCTTTAGTTTTATGCTCATTTTAGTCAAGTTTTAGTCGACGAAATTAACACTGCTTACCAACTAGCCAAGTCTCACACGGACATCGTGTTGGCTTTTCTAAGATCTCACGGGTGGAAGGTGAACGTAAAAAAGAGTTCACTTATCCCTCTCACAAGAGTTCCATTCCTGGGAACTCTGATAGATTCAGTGGACATGAAAAATTTTCTGACGGAGGTCAGGAAATCAAAGATTTTTTATCCATCTGCCGAGCTCTTCATTCCATTCCTCGGCCATCAGTGGCTCACTGTATGGAGGCAATCGGTTTAATGGTAGCGGCAATGGACATAGTTTTGTTTGCTCGCTTGCATCTCAGACCACTGCAACTTTGCATGCTCAAACAGTGGAATGGGGATTATGCAGATTTATCTCCTCAGATAAATCTGGACCAAGAGACCAGAAACTCTCTTCTTTGGTGGTTGTCACAGGATCATCTGTCCAAGGGAATGTGTTTCCGCAGGCCAGCGTGGGTCATAGTGACGACGGACGCCAGCCTATTGGGCTGGGGTGCAGTCTGGAATTTCCTGAAAGCACAGGGTTTGTGGACTCAGGTGGAGATTCTCCTCCCAATCTGTAAAGTCTATTTCAACTATGTAAGTGGAACGCAACTGCAGATCAATTATTGTTTTGTATCACCAGGGTTTTTGGGCTATTTAGGTGAGCATAGACCAGTAAACCTGTGGTGAATTAATATTAAGTTAGAGGTTCAATGCTGTTAGTACTATCACAACATGAATCCTTCTAAGCACAATATTTCCAATACTGTTAGACTGGCACAGTATGGAAAAAATAATGAAAAAATGATAGAAGAAAAATATGCTTCTAATTTAAAGAACTTGAGAGAACAAAAATTATTTTTTAAGCTTACATTAAAAAAACATGTAATGCAGGAGAGAGTTGGTTAATCCTTGTAAGAAGTAAGCTTGGTTTGCAAGAGATATACTTTTAACAAGTCACAGAGAATGCTTCAGTTGTCTTGTAGCTGCAACTTTGTAACTGTGTTTATTGAGAGCAACTGCTGCAGAGTAAGAGGAATTTGGCAAGATGCCCAGACTTGCAGTTGCAAAACCAAGTAACAGTTTTTATTTTGAAATAGTTAAATCCTCTTCAGTTCAAGCTTGAAACTTAAAGCTCAAAGTCTTGTTCTTAAAGCAGCATATATATTATGAAGTGAGAAAGGAGACATTGATTCCCCAGTATGAAATAGTGTGCAGAGTTATTTAGAAAACTGCAGTGCCTGTCAGCTCCAGTTAAATTAAGAGTGATGCTGTAAGTGTACAATAGCAATTCAGCAGTTAAGTTCTCAAATAGTATGCAAGGAATAAAATTAAGAGGTAACTTAGCTGTAAGTCCAAGGATGCAAACAGGATTTTTCAGGGGATGTAATCCTTGTAGAAAATAGTACAGAGTAATCCAAGCAAACAGTCCTTTGTGAAAGCAGTTGGTTTGAGAAAAACAATGCAGCTCAGAGACTGTGTGTAAGCTGTTACTCCTGCTAATGAAAATAACTAAGCACCTGTTTGCTGAGAGGTGGAGCCTTAAGTAACATGAAAGTGAGAGAACCATGTGATGAGAAGTGAGAGAAGTAAAACATGAAATGGAATCCTGACACAATCAATATTCTAGAACTGAGAGCGATATTCAATGCGCTTCAGGCATGGCCTCAGCTGACGCTGGCCAGATTCATAAGATTTCAGTCGGACAATATCACAACTGTAGCATATGTCAATCATCAGGGGGGAACAAAGAATTCTCTAGCAATGATAGAGGTTACCAAAATAATTCGATGGGCAGAGACTCAATCTTGCCATCTATCAGCAATCTATATCCCAGGAGTGGAGAACTATGAAGCAAATTTTCTAAGTCGTCAGACTTTTCATCCGGGGGAGTGGGAACTCCATCCGGAGGTGTTTGCACAATTGATTCTGCAATGGGGCACACCAGAATTGGATCTGATGGCGTCTCGTCAGAACGCCAAACTTCCTTGTTACGGGTCCAGGTCAAGGGATCCTCAGGCAGTACTGATAGATGCTCTAGCAGTACCCTGGTCGTTCAACCTGGCTTATGTGTTTCCACCATTTCCTCTCCTTCCTCGTTTGATTGCCAGAATCAAACAGGAGAGAGCTTCGGTGATTTTGATAGCACCTGCGTGGCCACGCAGGACTTGGTATGCAGACCTGGTGGACATGTCATCTCTTCCACCATGGACTCTGCCACTGAGACGGGACCTTCTGATTCAAGGTCCGTTCCAGCATCCAAATCTAGTTTCTCTGCGGCTGACTGCTTGGAGATTGAACACTTGATCTTATCCAAGCGGCGGTTCTCTGAGTCGGTCATAGATACCTTGATTCAGGCTCGAAAGCCTGTCACCAGGAAAATTTATCATAAGATATGGCGTAAATATCTTTATTGGTGCGAATCCAAAGGCTACTCATGGAGTAAGATCAGGATTCCTAGGATTTTGTCCTTTCTCCAAGAAGGATTGGAGAAGGGGCTATCAGCTAGTTCCTTAAAGGGACAGATATCTGCTTTATCAATTCTACTGCACAAACGTCTGGCAGATGTTCCAGACGTTCAGTCATTCTGTCAGGCTTTAATTAGAATCAAGCCTGTGTTTAAACCTGTTGCTCCGCCATGGAGTTTGAATTTAGTTCTTAAGGTTCTTCAAGGGGTTCCGTTTGAACCTATGCATTCCATAGATATTAAGCCTCTATCTTGGAAAGTTCTGTTTTTAGTTGCTATCTCTTCGGCTCGAAGAGTTTCTGAACTATCATCCGTTTGGCATACGAGACTGCTGGACTCTACTAGAGTGGTGGCTTCCACATGGGCTTTTAAAAATGATGCTTCTGTTTAACAGATTTGTAAGGCTGCGACTTGGTCTTCGCTTCATACCTTTTCCAAATTTTCCAAATTTGATACTTTTGCTTCTTCGGAGGCTATTTTTGGGAGAAAAGTTCTTCAAGCAGTGGTGCCTTCTGTTTAACCATCTGTCTTGTCCCTCCCGTTTATCCGTGTCCTGTAGCTTTGGTATTGTATCCCACAAGTAAAGGATGAATCCGTGGATTTGTCTTACCTTTATAGAAGAAAACTAAATTTATGCTTACCTGATAAATTGATTTCTTCTATGGTAAGACGAGTCCACGGCCCGCCCTGTCATTTTAAGACAGATTATATTTTTTTGATTTAAACTCAGTCACCTCTGCACCTTGAAGTTTCTCCTTTTTCTTCCTGTACCTTCGATCGAATGACTGGGGGGTGGAGCTAAGGGAGGAGCTATATAGACAGCTCTGCTGTAGTGCTCTTTGCCACTTCCTGTAGGGAAGGATAATATCCCACAAGTAAAGGATGAATCCGTGGACTCGTCTTACCATAGAAGAAATCAATTTATCAGGTAAGCATACATTTAGTTTTTTCCATGATTTAGATAGAGAATACAATTTGTAAAAAGTTTTCAAATTACTTTTATTATCAAATGTCATGTTATTCTTTATTGAAGAGATATCTGGATAGGTAGCGTGCACATGCCTGAAGCACTACATGACAGGAAACAGTGCTGCAGACACGTGCACATTCCTGAAATTACCTTCCTGCTTTTCAACAAAGGATACAGAAAATTAAGAAAATTGGATAATAGAAGTAAAATAGTTGTTTAAAATTGTATGTGCTATCTAAATTATGAAAGAAAAATGTCCAATTTATTTCTAGTATTTAAATGATATCTGTTGGTATTCTTTGTTAAAAAGCATACCTAGATAGGCTCAGGAGCACCTCTGGATGCAACCTACTGATTGGTAGATTCACCTATATGCCTCTTGTCATTGGCTCACTCAATGTATTCAGCTAACTCCCAGTAGTGAATTGCTGCTCTTTCAACAAAGGATCCCAAGAAAATGAAGAACAGTATTAGAATGTGTCCCCCCCATATGGAATCCTTATATCACCCATATAAAGCGCACATTACCAGGTATTTATTCAGTATTTTACTTTCATACATCTGAAGTGCGCAGAAGCATGGAATTCATGTATCTTACACACAGGGTTTATGAGAGGCTCCTCAGAAACCTTTGCCTATGGGATCCATAAAGATAAATCTAGTCCTTCACATATTACTTTCATGTTTTGTCAATCACACACTGTATGTTGCACCATCCTTTTCCTACCTTTTATAAATGCTTTGTCTGCCAACGAGGGCTACAGCACATGACATATTAATGTGTCATAGCCAAACATTCTATAGACAATGTCATACAGTAAACATTTTCAGATGAAATTAATTCTAACAGCAGATTTCTTTCTTTTTTTTCTTCTAGTTTTTCCAGCTAAAGAAGACTAATTCTGTTGCTGATTCATGATGACAAGTCAAGAAGATTTCTGCTGTGACTCCTATCTGTACTTTTGCAGTATTTTCATATTGGTATTATTTATAAAAAATAAATGGTTTCCTATATATATATTTTGTTATCACTTTAACATTAAGTTTCACTGTTTTTCTCTTCCTGTGTCATATTTAGATGCTTGGAAGGCTGTATCATACTCCATTAAAAATGTATTTACTTCCTAAACTTAAGTTTTTGTGTTGTAGCAAATTTAAAGATGACACCAAATAAGTTCATTGAACAACACTGTAATAATAATAGCTCTGATTAATCAAGGAAATTCTTGATCTCTCTGAACTATGCCCATAATTATTTTTCTTATTTGTTTTATATATACAATTGAGGTGCATGCTAAAGGGATATGATTCAGATCGAACAGGCTATTTCAGGCAACTTTCTAATTGACTCCTATTATCAATTTTTCTTTGTACTCTTGGTATCCTTCTTTGAAAAAGCAGGAATGTAAGCTTAGAAGCCAGCCAATTTTTTTAACCAAAAACGGGGCGGCTCCTAAGCTTAGATTTTGCTTTTCAAATATAGATACCAAGAGAACGAAGAAAAATTGATAATAAGAGTAAATTAGAAAGCTGCTTAAAATTGCCTGCTCTATCTGAATCATAAAAGAAACAATTTGGGTTTCATATCCCCTTAAAGGGACACTGAACCCAATTTTATTCTTTTGTGATTCAGATAGAGCATGCAATTTTTAGCAACTTTTTAATTTACTCCTATTATCAAATTTTATTCATTCTCTTGGTATCTTTATTTGAAAAGCAGAAATCTAAGCTTAGGAGCCGGCCCATTTTTGGTGAACAACCTGGGTTGTTCTTGCTCACCCACCAACAAACAAGTGCTGGTCATGGTGCTGAACAAAAAAATTGTCTGTCTCCTTAGCTTAGATGCCTTCTTTTTCAAATAAAGATAGCAAGAGAACTACAAACAATTGATAAAAGGAGTAAATTAGAAAGTTGCTTAAAATTGCATGCTCTATGTAAATCACAAAAGAAAAAATTTGGGTTCAGTGTCCCTTTAAGTAAAGAACAGATACTGTAAAAATGGAGTTGTGGATCATGCTCATAAGTTGGCAGCAAAAATATACAGAGAGGCTAAGAACATGATTCAGTTTTATACAGTAATTTAGGTATCACTTTTACCTCTAAGTTCCGATGTAAACATTTGCAGTAAAAATTAAATCACGCGACCGTCTATGCCATTACGTGATTTCAAGGCCGGGATTGGATCATGAGGGACTGCCTACATTGCTAGACACGTCCCCCAGTTCGATTCCTGATTTTGTCAAAGGGGGAGGCTGCAGGACACCTTATAAGGTAGGACGTTCCATTCCGTCCTTTGGCTTTAAAGTTCAGCGCCGTTAGGGCGGCATGGAACGCCCTAAAGGCGTGAAGGGGTTACTGAGATGCATTAAATGCATAGACATAAATAGAAAACACAATTTACTGCAGTTAACTGTGGGGTGTAGTGCATCTTAGAGATGAATGTAGGAGACATTGTGCGCTAACACACAGCTCCTGATTTACAAATGTGTTGCACAGGTTGATCATCCAGGGTTGCCATCTGCTCTGTATGGTCTGCGTTCAGCACAAAATGCAATTAAAAACTGAAAGAGATTACGCTGGAGATAACTGTGCAGAGCACTTAAAGTGACAGTCTACTTGAATGTTTGTATTGTATAAAAAGATAGATAATCCCATTATTACACCTTTCCCCTGTTTTGTATAACCAACATGGTTATATTAATACATTTTTTACATCTGTGATTGCCTTGTATTTTAATCCTCTGCAGACTGCCCCTTATCTCAGTTCTTTTGATAGACAGCATTTTAACTAATCAGTGCTCACTCACAAATAACTCCCCAAGAGTGGGAACAATGTTATCTATATGACACACATGAACTAGCCCTGCCCAAACTGTAAACAAATGTTAAAGTGCACTGAGATAAGAGGCTGCCTTTAGTGGCTTAGAAATTAGGTTATGAACTTACTAAGGTTTAGCTTTCAACAACGTATACCAAGACAACAAAGCAAATTTGATTATACATTGAAAAGTTTAATTTTGACTTGACTGTCCCTTTAAGTCAGTCATTGTTGGGAGTCATCTTGATATCCAAAGAATGATGCTCTCATCAACAGTGATTGTTATCGCTGAGTGAAGAGATAGGTAGCACAATTAGTAGAACCTCTCAGGAGAGAGGGGGATTAGGTTTAGGGTTAACCAATGCACGAGTGCTATACAGTATTCTGTAACAGCTAGACAGACATCATCCTACAAACAAAAAATAATAGGCTATTTCAGTGCAAGATTGGTTTAGTATACCAGTACTGAGGTCCTTCTAGGGTTGCCATATTGCCACTTTAAGGTGGAACATATGAAAAATACATATATCTGGGTTCTTATAATGGAACATTATCCAAACATTTCTTTAAACAGCCCCTGACATGTATTTCTCCAACATTGGTGTGTCCGGTCCACGGCGTCATCCTTACTTGTGGGGATATTCTCTTCCCCAACAGGAAATGGCAAAGAGTCCCAGCAAAGCTGGTCACATGATCCCTCCTAGGCTCCGCCCACCCCAGTCATTCTCTTTGCCGTTGTACAGGCAACATCTCCAAGGAGATGGTTAAGAGTTTTTTTGGTGTTTAAATGTAGTTTTATTCTTCTATCAAGTGTTTGTTATTTTAAAATAGTGCTGGTATGTACTATTTACTCTGAAACAGAAAAGGATGAAGATTTCTGTTTGTAAGAGGAAGATGATTTTAGCAGACAGTTACTAAAATCGATTGCTGTTTCCACACAGGACTGTTGAGATGAAGTAACTTCAGTTGGGGGAAACAGTTAGCAGACTTTTCTGCTTAAGGTATGACTGGCCATATTTCTAACAAGACCATGTAATGCTGGAAGGCTGTCATTTCCCCTCATGGGGACCGGTAAGCCATTTTCTTAGTTTAACATAAAAGAATAAAGGGCTTCAAAAAGGGCTTAAAAACTGGTAGACATTTTTCTGGGCTAAAACGATTGCTTTAATAGGCATATTATACAGATTCTAACTAATTATTGGTGTTATAATCTTGGGGAAACGTTTAGGAAAATGGCAGGCACTGTGTTGGACACCTTTTTCAGATGGGGGCCTTTCTAGTTATAGACAGAGCCTCATTTTCGCGCCACTAATGCGCAGTTGTTTTTGGAGAGCAAGGCATGCAGATGCATGTGTGAGGAGCTAGAATCACTGAAAAAGCTTATAGAAGGCATCATTTGGTATCGTATTCCCCTATGGCTTGGTTGGGTCTCAGCAAAGCATATAGCTGGGACTGTATAGGGGTTAAATGTAAAAACGGCTCCGGTTCCGTTATTTTAAGGGTTAAAGCTCTGAAATTTTTCACATATTCAGTAATAAAGTGTTTTCAGTTTGAAATTTAAAGTGACAGTAACGGTTTTATTTTAAAACGTTTTTTGTGCTTTGTTGACAAGTTTAAGCCTGTTTAACATGTCTGTACCATCAAATAAGCTATGTTCTATATGTATGAAAGCCAATGTGTCTCCCCATTTAAATTTATGTGATAATTGTGCCATAGTGTCCAAACAAAGTAAGGACAGTAATGCCACAGATAATGATATTGCCCAAGATGATTCCTCAAATGAGGGGAGTAAACATGATACTACATCATCCTCTACTGTGTCTACACCAGTTATGCCCACACAGGAGGCCCCTAGTACATCTAGTGCGCCAATACTTATTACCATGCAACAATTAACGGCTGTAATGGATAACTCTATAGCAAATCTCTTATCCAAAATGCCTACTTATCAGAGAAAGCGCGATTGCTCTGTTTTAAACACTGAAGAGCAAGAGGACGCTGATGATAATTGTTCTGTCATACCCTCACACCAATCTGAAGGGGCCATGAGGGAGGTTTTGTCTGAGGGAGAAATTTCAGATTCAGGAAAGATTTCTCATCAAGCTGAACCTGATGTTGTGACATTTAAATTTAAATTAGAACATCTCCGCGCACTGCTTAAGGAGGTATTATCTACTCTGGATGATTGTGACAATTTGGTCATTCCAGAGAAGTTATGTAAGATGGACAAGTTCCTAGAGGTTTCGGTGCCCCCCGACGCTTTTCCTATACCCAAGCGGGTGGCGGACATAGTAAATAAAGAGTGGGAAAGGCCCGGCATACTTTTTGTCCCCCCCCCTATATTTAAGAAATTATTTCCTATAGTCGACCCCAGAAAGGACTTATGGCAGACAGTCCCCAAGGTCGAGGGGACGGTTTCTACTCTAAACAAACGCACTACTATTCCTATAGAAGATAGTTGTGCTTTCAAAGATCCTATGGATAAAAAATTAGAGGGTTTGCTTAAAAAGATTTTTGTTCAGCAAGGTTACCTTCTACAACCAATTTCATGCATTGTTCCTGTCACTACGGCAGCGTGTTTCTGGTTCGAGGAACTAGAAAAGTCGCTCAATAAAGAATCTTCGTATGAGGAGGTTATGGACAGAGTTCAAGCACTTAAATTGGCTAACTCTTTTATTTTAGATGCCGCTTTGCAATTAGCTAGATTAGCGGCGAAAAATTCAGGGTTTGCTATCGTGGCGCGCAGAGCGCTTTGGCTAAAGTCTTGGTCAGCGGATGTGTCTTCCAAGACAAAATTGCTTAACATTCCTTTCAAGGGTAAAACATTATTTGGACCTGATTTGAAAGAGATTATTTCAGACATCACTGGGGGAAAGGGCCACGCCCTCCCACAGGATAGGTCTTTTAAGGCTAAAAATAAGCCTAATTTTCGTCCCTTTCGCAGAAACGGACCAGCCTCTAATTCTACATCCTCTAAGCAAGAGGGTAATACTTCACAACCCAAACCAGCCTGGAGACCAATGCAAGGCTGGAACAAGGGTAAGCAGGCCAAGAAGCCTACCACTGCTACCAAAACAGCATGAAGGGATAGCCCCCGATCCGGGACCGGATCTGGTGGGGGACAGACTTTCTCTCTTTGCTCAGGCTTGGGCAAGAGATGTTCAGGATCCTTGGGCGCTAGAAATAGTTTCTCAAGGTTATCTCCTGGAATTCAAGGAACTACCCCCAAGGGGAAGGTTCCACAGGTCTCAATTATCTTCAAACCAAATAAAAAGACAGGCATTCTTACATTGTGTAGAAGACCTGTTAAAGATGGGAGTGATTCATCCAGTTCCAATAAGAGAACAAGGGATGGGTTTTTATTCCAACCTGTTCATAGTTCCCAAAAAAGAGGGAACATTCAGACCAATTTTGGATCTCAAGATCCTAAACAAATTTCTCAGGGTACCATCGTTCAAAATGGAAACTATTCGAACGATTCTACCTACTATCCAGGAAAATCAATTTATGACTACCGTGGATTTAAAGGATGCGTACCTACATATTCCTATCCGCAAGGAACATCATCAGTTCCTAAGGTTCGCTCTTCTGGACAAGCATTACCAGTTTGTGGCACTTCCATTCGGATTAGCCACTGCTCCAAGGATTTTCACAAAGGTACTAGGGTCCCTTCTAGCGGTTCTAAGACCAAGGGGCATTGCAGTAGTACCTTACTTGGACGACATCCTGATTCAAGCGTCGTCTCTGTCAAAAGCAAAGGCTCATACGGACATCGTCCTAGCCTTTCTCAGATCTCACGGATGGAAGGTGAACAAAGAAAAAAGTTCTCTGTCCCCATCAACAAGAGTTCCCTTCTTGGGAACAATAATAGATTCCTTAGAAATGAGGATTTTTCTGACAGAGGTCAGAAAATCAAAAATTCTAAGCTCTTGTCAAGTACTTCATTCTGTTCTTCGTCCTTCCATAGCGCAGTGCATGGAAGTAATAGGATTGATGGTTGCAACAATGGACATAGTTCCTTTTGCACGAATTCATCTAAGACCATTACAACTGTGCATGCTCAGGCAGTGGAATGGGGATTATACAGACTTGTCTCCGACGATTCAAGTAGATCAAAAGACCAGAGATTCACTCCGTTGGTGGCTGACCCTGGACAATCTGTCACAGGGAATGAGCTTCCGCAGACCAGAGTGGGTCATTGTCACGACCGACGCCAGCCTGGTGGGCTGGGGTGCGGTCTGGGAACCCCTGAAAGCTCAGGGTCTATGGTCTCGGGAAGAATCTCTTCTCCCGATAAACATTCTGGAACTGAGAGCGATATTCAATGCTCTCAAAAGCTTGGCCTCAACTAGCAAAGGCCAAATTCATAAGGTTTCAATCAGACAACATGACGACTGTTGCATATATCAATCATCAGGGGGGAACAAGGAGTTCCCTGGCGATGGAAGAAGTGACCAAAATAATTCAATGGGCGGAGGATCACTCCTGCCACTTGTCTGCGATCCACATCCCAGGAGTGGAAAATTGGGAAGCGGATTTTCTGAGTCGTCAGACATTCCATCCGGGGGAGTGGGAACTCCATCCGGAAATCTTTGCCCAAATAACTCAATTATGGGGCATTCCAGACATGGATCTGATGGCGTCTCGTCAGAACTTCAAGGTTCCTTGCTACGGGTCCAGATCCAGGGATCCCAAGGCGACTCTAGTAGATGCACTAGTAGCACCTTGGACCTTCAACCTAGCTTATGTATTCCCACCGTTTCCTCTCATTCCCAGGCTGGTAGCCAGGATCAATCAGGAGAGGGCTTCGGTGATCTTGATAGCTCCTGCGTGGCCACGCAGGACTTGGTATGCAGACCTGGTGAATATGTCATCGGCTCCACCATGGAAGCTACCTTTGAGACAGGACCTTCTTGTTCAAGGTCCATTCGAACATCCGAATCTGGTTTCCCTCCAGCTGACGGCTTGGAGATTGAACGCTTGATTTTATCAAAGCGTGGGTTTTCAGATTCTGTAATAGATACTCTGATTCAGGCTAGAAAGCCTGTAACTAGAAAAATTTACCATAAAATATGGAAAAAATATATCTGTTGGTGTGAATCCAAAGGATTGCCATGGAACAAGATAAAGATTCCTAAGATTCTATCCTTTCTACAAGAAGGTTTGGAGAAAGGATTATCTGCAAGTTCTCTAAAGGGACAGATCTCTGCTTTATCTGTCTTACTACACAAACGACTGGCAGCTATGCCAGATGTTCAAGCATTTGTTCAGGCTCTGGTTAGGATCAAGCCTGTTTACAGACCTTTGACTCCTCCCTGGAGTTTAAATCTAGTTCTTTCAGTTCTTCAAGGGGTTCCGTATGAACCCTTACATTCCGTAGATATTAAGTTACTATCTTGGAAAGTTTTGTTTTTGGTTGCAATCTCTTCTGCTAGAAGAGTTTCAGAGTTATCTGCTCTGCAGTGTTCTCCTCCTTATCTGGTGTTCCATGCAGATAAGGTGGTTTTGCGTACTAAACCTGGTTTTCTTCCTAAAGTTGTTTCTAACAAAAATATTAACCAGGAGATAGTTGTACCTTCTTTGTGTCCGAATCCAGTTTCAAAGAAGGAGCGTTTGTTACACAATTTGGACGTTGTCCGTGCTCTAAAATTCTATTTAGAGGCTACTAAAGATTTCAGACAAACATCATCCTTGTTTGTTGTTTATTCTGGTAAAAGGAGAGGTCAAAAAGCGACTTCTACCTCTCTTTCCTTTTGGCTTAAAAACATTATCCGTTTGGCTTATGAGACTGCCGGATGGCAGCCTCCTGAACGAATCACAGCTCACTCCACTAGGGCTGTGGCTTCCACATGGGCCTTCAAGAACGAGGCTTCTGTTGACCAGATATGTAAGGCAGCGACTTGGTCTTCACTGCACACTTTTGCCAAATTTTACAAATTTGATACTTTTGCTTCTTCGGAGGCTATTTTTGGGAGAAAGGTTTTGCAAGCCGTGGTGCCTTCCATTTAGGTGACCTGATTTGCTCCCTCCCTTCATCCGTGTCCTAAAGCTTTGGTATTGGTTCCCACAAGTAAGGATGACGCCGTGGACCGGACACACCAATGTTAGAGAAAACAGAATTTATGCTTACCTGATAAATTACTTTCTCCAACGGTGTGTCCGGTCCACGGCCCGCCCTGGTTTTTTAATCAGGTCTGATATATTATTTTCTCTAACTACAGTCACCACGGTATCATATGGTTTCTCCTATATATATTTCCTCCTGTCCGTCGGTCGAATGACTGGGGTGGGCGGAGCCTAGGAGGGATCATGTGACCAGCTTTGCTGGGACTCTTTGCCATTTCCTGTTGGGGAAGAGAATATCCCCACAAGTAAGGATGACGCCGTGGACCGGACACACCGTTGGAGAAAGTAATTTATCAGGTAAGCATAAATTCTGTTTTTTCATAAGTGTCCTCCCTTAAAGTGGCAATATGGCCAGGTCAAAGTTAAATATTTAAAGATTGGTAGAGAAACTGACCAACAAGATGACTCCAGACTAATTTTCATTTGTAGAGAATTACTCAATGGTTTTACTTATGAAGATAGACATAAATTATTTAATTTTAACTTGTAGCAATATTTATAAGTAAATCAAGAAAGGTTCCTTCATTGGAACTGCAGGAGCATCTGTAATAAATTAATGCTTCCATCTTAATTGGTGGAGAGTCCACTGCTTCATTCATTACTTATGGGAATTAAGAACCTGGCCACCAGGAGGAGGCAAAGACACTGCAGCCAAAGGCTTAAATACCTAGCCACTCCCCTCATCCCCCAGTCATTCTTTGCCTTTTGTCACAGGAGGTTGGCAGAGAAGTGTCGGAATATTCGGAGTAGTCTCTTATGGAGGGCAGTACTCTTCGAGATGGGACTGGAGTTTTGAGTAGCCCTGTCAGCCTCTCAGTGAGAACATGGGTGAATGTTAGAGTTCGGAGATGCAGGGAGAGTCTTTCTGCGAACCCATCCCGATTCAGAATAACAGCTCCATTAGCAATCAGCGTTGAAGGGTTTCGCTGCCTGCTTTTATGCTCTCATGTCCATGTCAGGAGCTATGCTACTACCCTGTCACACTTGAAAGGCTGTGTTCCTGTTCCATGGCGTTGATTCTGGTAAGATTGTTTCATTTTTATATATATGATAATATAAGAAGACAGGGTCACAGTGTGGCTCCTTTATCTTTATAGAATCTAGGGTAATACCCTCGGAAGGGGGTTATTGTACAGGGTTTTTTTTGTGTGCATAATATTGTTTGTGTTTAGGCTGCATTTGTTTGAGATGAGGCTCTGTCAGTATGGAACAGTCAGTTCACTTAGCTAGAGATTGAGGCAGGCTTTTTTGGCGCATTCCTGGAGTGCAGGGGCGGTCCTGCATGGCACTCCATGTGACCGGGTGTGGCCTCTGTAACTTCCTCTTTCTCAACCTGCGTTCGTAGGAGACAAAGCTGTTTCTTGTAGTCCGGGTCATAGGAGGTGGTGAGTGCCCCGGCCATTGGGATATAAAGATGCCATTTAAGTTTTTATCAAGTCCGCAATAAAGGCGCAAGCTATAGAAGACTCTGATATGTTAGAGGATACTCCCTCTTTTTCTAAACCTATTATCTGTGTATATTGTGAGGGGGTTGTATTTGAACCGCCTGCTCAACTCTGTTCCACATGCTTTGACAATATTGTTATATCTAAAAAGAATAAGACATTTAGTATGACTGAGCCATCCACCTCTGAGGGTTCTCCGCCCCGCGAGGTGCGTTCTTTGCACTCACCTGCGATTACACAAGCAGTTTCCCAGGGCACTACTAATCCTGCCGAGGGAGGGACCCTTTGGCCACCAGACTTCGCCAGTCAGTTACAGACGGCAGTTTTTGCGGCCATTAATGCATTGCCACGCCCTACTAAGCGCAAGCGAAAAGTACGACACAGCTATCCGTCTCAGGTGTCATCGACTCCGATGAATGTCTCAGATAGATTATCCACTGATGAGGACAACTCCGACTTATCGGAGGATGTCGCTTCTGATTCGGAATTGGCTACTTCTAGACCTCTGTCCGCGGAGGAACCAGATTTTAAATTTAAGATGGAGCATTTGCACTTTCTGCTGAAAGAGGTGCTTGCTGCGTTGGAGGTTCCGGAACTGACACTACCGGAGGAACCTTCGATCCCTAAACTTGATAGGGTTTACGAGGACAGGGTAGTGCCTCAGGCCTTCCCGGTTCCCATTAAGATGGCTATCTCCACACTCGCTAAGAGAACGACTATTCCGCTTGAGGATAGCTCTTCGTTCAAGGAAACCATGGATAAAAATATGGAGTCCATGTTGCGGAAGTTGTTCCAACTCACGGGGTTCGTTTTTCAACCTGCAGCGGTTGTTGCTGCGGTTACTGGTGCGGCTACCTATTGGTGTGTCGCTCTGTCAGTGATGGTCGAGGTGGAGACTCCCCTCGAAGAGATTCAAGAACGAATTAAGGCCTTAAGGGTAGCGCATTCGTTCATTTGTGATGCTAACATGCAGATTATTCGCCTGAATGCTAAGACATTAGGTTTTTCTGTTTTAGCCCGCAGCGCTTTGTGGTTAAAGTCGTGGTCTGCTGACATGGTTTCCAAGTCTCGCTTGCTTTCCCTCCCGTTCAAGGGGAAAGTCTTGTTTGGTTCGGGCCTGGATTCCATCATATCTACAGTAACGGGTGGCAAGGGTGCGTTTTTGCCTCAGGATAAGAAGAATAAACCTAAGGGGTCTACTTTTCGTCCCTTTCGTGAGGACAAGTCTCAGCCCTAGCAAGCTGCCGCAAAGTCTGAGCAGTCCAAGGGATCTTGAAAGCCAGATAATGCTTGGAACAAGTCCAAGCAGAACAAGAAGTTGGCATGAAGGGGTGGCCCCCGATCCGTACTCGGATCATGTTGGGGGCAGACTATCTCTTTTTGCGGAGGAAAAGAGTCGTTCTAGACCCTTGGGTTCTGGAGGTTGTAGCACAGTGTTACAGGATAGGATTCAAGTCATATCCGCCCAGAGGCAGATTCCTCCTGTCAAACATATCTTCAAGACCAGAGAAGAGAGACGCCTTCCTGGGTGGTGTGGGGATCTCTCATCTCTCGGAGTAATCGTCCTAGTCCCTCCGGCCGCTTACCTTCACGTTCCAATTCACAAGGATCACTTCAGGTTCCTAAGATCTACCTTCCTGGACCAGCACTTCCAGTTTGTGGCCCTTCTGTTTGGTCTGGCGACTGCCCCAAGAGTCTTTACAAAGGTTTTGGGAGCTCTACTCGCGGTAATGAGAGCCAGAGGGAATGCAGTGGCACCTTATCTGGATGATATCCTGGTCCAGGCTCCGTCCTACAGTCTTGCAGAGGATCACTCGAGGGCTCTTCTCCTCCTTCGGTCCCGTGGGTGGAAGATAAACGAAGGAAAGAGTTCATTGGTCCCCAGCAACAGGGGGGAATTCCTGGGTACGATAATAGATTCCAGCTCGCGTCCAACTGTCTAGCTCTCCAGACATCCTCCAGGCATCTGTAGCCAGGTGTATGGAAGTGATCGGGCTCATGGTATCCAGCATAAATGTCATTCCATTTGCCAGGTTCCATCCCAAACCTCTTCAGCTGTGCATGTTGAAACAATGGAACGGCGATCATTCAGATCTGTCCCAACAGATATCTCTGGACAGACCGGTGAGGGAGTTCCTATCTTGGTGGACCCGACCGGGGCAGCTGTCACAGGGGACATCCTTCTTGAGACCATCCTGGGTGATTGTGACCACGGATGCAAGTCTATCAGGATGGGAAGCTGTTTGGGGTGCCAGAAAGACATTGGGCAGATGGACTCGAGAGGACTCGAGTCTACCTATAAATATTTCGGAACTTCGAGCGATATTCAACGTTCTGAGGGCTTGGCCCCCCTGGGGTCGTCCCGATTCATCAGATTCCAGTCGGACAACATTACCTCGGTAGCTTACATAAACGAGAAGTTCCCTAGCCATGAGGGAAGTATCTCAGATTCTGGAATGGGCAGAGACTCACAGTTGTTCCATCTCAGCGATCCACATATCGGGTGTGGACAACTGGGAAGCAGAGTTTCTGAGCAGATAAACATTTCTTCAAGGGGAGTGGTCTCTCCATCCCAAGATGTTCGCGGAGATTTGTAACAGATGGGGGACAGACTCAATTTAAATCTACCCAGATACGGGCCGCGATCCTGGGATCCCCAGGCGAAACTGATAGATGCCTTGGGACTTCAACCTAATGTACATATTTCCACTGTTGCCTCTTCTACCTCGTGTAGTGGCCTGCATCAAGCAGGAGCAAGCTTCGACTATTCTGATTGCTCCGTCATGGCCGCGGAGGATGTGGTTTGCGGATCTGGTGCGGATGTCATCATTTCCTCCGTGGAGGTTACCTTGTCGCAGGGATCTGCTGGTTCAAGGTCCTTTTCTTCATCAAAATCTTGATTCTCTAAGGCTGACTGGTTGGAGAAAAGTGAAAAAGTGAAAAGTGAAAGTCTAGTCTTAGCCAAGAGTGGATTTTCGGAAAGAGTGATTGACACACTCGTTCAAGCCAGGAAGCCGGTCACTTGACGCATCTACCACAAGGTGTGGAGGACCTACTTGTCCTGGTGTGAGGATCGAGGGTACCCCTGGCACAAGGTCAGGGTATACATGATTTTGGCCTTTCTCCAGGACGCTCTGGATAAGGGTCCTGCCGCCAGTTCCCTAAGGGGACAAATCTCGGCTTTATCTGATCTGTTGCATAAGAAGCTTGCATTTAGTCCTTTGTTCAGGCTCTGGTTAGGATCAGGCCTGTCTGGAATTCGGCTCCTTCTTGGAGCTTAAACTTGGTTCTTAAGGTTTTGCAGAGGGCTCTGTTTGAACTTATGCATATGCTTCACATTAAGATTCTTTCATGGAAAGTCCTATTCCTACTGGCTATTGCATTGGCACGCAGAGTCTCTGAGTTGGCGGCCTTGCACTGTGAGCCTCCCTACTTAGTTTTTTACACTGATAAGGCTGTTCTTTGTACTGGATTGGGAATCCTTCCCAAGGTGGTGTCGAGTTGTAACTTCAATCAGGAAATAGTAGTTCCTTCTTTGTGTCCTAACCCTTCTTCTTCGAAGGAAAGGTTACTTCATAATCTGGACGTGGTTCGGGCTTTGAAGTTTTATCTTCAGGCCACAAAGGAGTTCAGACAGACTTCGTCTTTAATTGTTGTGTATTCAGGTAAGCGCAGGCGGCAAAGGGCCTCTGCCACTTCTCTATCTTTTTGGTTGAGGAGTACGATCCATCTGGGACATATGAGACAGCGGGACACAAGCCTCCTCAGATGATTAAGGCTCACTCAACTAGGGCTCTGGCTTCCTCTTGGGCCTTTAAGAATGAGGCCTCTATGGAGCAGATTTATAAGGGGCAACTTGGTCTTCCTTACATACTTTTGCAAAATTTTATAAATTTGTCTTTGCTTCGGCGGAAGCAGCTTTTGGGAGAAAGGTTCTGCAGGCTGTGGTGCCCCCAGTTTTGTGGTCCACCTCCTTTTGCCCTCCTGTTTTTTCTATTCAGTGTCCTCTAGAGCTTGGGTATTTGTTCCCACAAGTAATGAATGAAGCAGTGGACTCTCCTCCCATTAAGATGGAAAACATAAATTATGCTTACCTGATCATTTCATTTCCATCTGTGGGAGGACCTAAATGTAATTTTAATCTTCTGGCACCATTTATACCCTGATGTTTTTCCTACTGTTCCTTGTTCCCTTGGCAGAATGACTGGGGGATGAGGGGAGTGGGGGAGGTATTTAAGCCTTTGGCTAGGGTGTCTTTGCCTCCTCCTGGTGGCCATGTTCTGAATTCCCACAAGTAATGAATGAAGCAGTGGACTCTCCTCCCCCAGATGGAAATTAAATTATCAAGTAAGCATAATTTATGTTTTTTCATAGGAGAACTAACAAACACTGGGCAATATACACTATTACTTATACTTCCATCTGCATGTGTCCAAAACAAAAAGGGGTTTATAATGGCAAAAATAGAAAGGAATAGTCCAAAAGTTTCTCACTTTCACTTATTAATAGAATGTTTATATGACCTTTAAGAGAGATGGAGAAGCTGTGAAATAAGTAGGCAGTGGCTTTGTAGCATGGGTTACTAGGTAAAATGCTCCATTACTCCTGTTCCTTCTCTCCCACTGTTCGATTTCACTGTACTCACTGTACTGGTCTGTTCTAAATATTTAATTTACAAATACTCTTCGATACTTTCCACCTCTTATGTTATACCAGTTATCCTATAAAGTGTGTTTGTCCGAAGCTGTCATGCGCAGTAGGACAAACACACCTGGCCTTAGATTGACAACTGGCACCACACCTGGCCTTACATTCACACCTCGCAATTTAGGCAGCAGCGCGTGAGACAGCTGGCACACTTACAGTGGCGTTAGTGGTGAGTATCAGTTAGAAGTGTCTCTCTGCATCAGCTGTGCAGGGTTTGCGCGAGGAACGGGTCTGGCTGTCGCGAGGCATCTCTCTGCATCAGCTGTGAAGGGTTTGCGTGAGGAACAAAGGTGCAAGGCTTTAAAAAGTTAATAAAAGAGCGCAACACTGCGTTATACCTCACACACAAGAACTGCCTGTAGAAGTGGAAGGTTTAGTAATTAAGTGAAAAAATAAAAAGCATAACTGCTGGCTGTAAGAGGCTCATAAAAGAGCCTAGAGCCTAAGACTGTGCTACACAGCCTGTAGCACTTATACATAATTGTTTATTTTTATTTATTTTTTTAAGTGCTACAGGCAATTTTTATATGTGCTGTGTAGCACAGTCTTAGGCTCTAGGCTCTTTTATGAGCCTCTTACAGCCAGCAGTTATACATAATTGTTTATTTTTATTTTATTTTTTAACTGCTGGCTGTAAGAGGCTCATAAAAGAGCCTAAGACTGTGCTACACAGCACATATAAAAATTACCAGTAGAACTGGAAGGTTCACTACTTGCTTTAAATAAAAAAAAACATTACTGTATAACTGCTGGATTGAGCTTGAGAAAGGCTGTGAATCAGCCGAAACGCGTTGCTTAGTACTTTGGTCGTTTTGGGCTTCCGTAGCCTGAAGTTTCTGTTCTGGCGTACAGGAGCGCCTTGCTATTTTGAAGTTCCGTCTGGCGGGCTGAGCTTTCTGGAGGCCGGTTAGTACAGCAAAAGACACAACGGACCTCTGTCTGCTACAAAACCCTTGGGACACGCTGAGGAAATACAAGCAGTTCGCCTTGAGAGGAGCCCCCTGAGACAGTTCATAAACATCTGGTGTAAGTAAAAGTGTGCACCTTATGTTTTTTGTATCTCCATATTGTTTAAAGGATTGTGTATATCCTTCTTCTTGCCCTATCACTTAGCTTTCACGCTGGCTATTAACCCATCAGGAGCTTGCTTGACGCCCTTTCTGCTTTTCTCCAACATTGGTGTGTCCGGTCCACGGCGTCATCCTTACTTGTGGGAATATCTCTTCCCCAACAGGAAATGGCAAAGAGTCCCAGCAAAGCTGGCCATATAGTCCCTCCTAGGCTCCGCCCACCCCAGTCATTCTCTTTGCCGTTTCACAGGCAACATCTCCACGTAGATGGTTAAGAGTATGTGGTGTTTAAATGTAGTTTTTTTATTCTACTATCAAGAGTTTGTTATTTTAAAATAGTGCTGGTATGTACTATTTACTCTGAAACAGAAAAGGATGAAGATTTCTGTTTGTGAGAGGAAGATGATTTTAGCAGACAGTAACTAAAATCGATTGCTGTTTCCACATAGGACTGTTGAGATGAAGTAACTTCAGTTGGGGGAAACAGTTAGCAGACTTTTCTGCTTAAGGTATGACTAGCCATATTTCTAACAAGACTGTGTAATGCTGGAAGGCTGTCATTTCCCCTCATGGGGACCGGTAAGCCATTTTCTTAGTTTCAAATAGAATAAAGGGCTTAATATGGGCTATAAAACTGGTAGACACTTTTATGGGCTAAATCGATTGCTTTATTTGGACATTTTATACATGTTTATGCTGATAATTCACACTTATAAACTTGGGGAATGTTTTTTAACGTCAGGCACTATGTTAGACACCTTTTCCAGTCAGGGAGGGCCTTCCCAGTTGTAGGCTGAGCCTCATTTTCGCACCATTACTGCGCAGTTGTTTTTAAGAGCAAGACATGCAGATGCATGTGTGAGGACCTGAAAGTAGTTGGAAAAGTTTCTAGAAGGCGTCATTTGGTATCGTATTCCCCTCTGGGCTTGGTTAGGTCACAGCAAAGGCTGTAGCTGGGACTGTATAGGGGTTAAATTTGTAAACGGCTCCGGTTCCGTTATTTTAAGGGTTAAAGCTCTGAAAATTGGTATGCAATACTGTTAATGCTTTAAGACACTGTGGTGAAATTTTGGTAAATTTTGAACAATTCCTTCATACTTTTTCACATATTCAGTAATAAAGTGTGCTCTGTTTAAAATTTAAAGAGACAGTAACGGTTTTGTTTTAAAACGGTTTTTGTGTTTTATTGACAAGTTTAAGCCTGTTTAACATGTCTGTGCCTTCGAAATAAGCTATGTTCTATATGTATGAAAGCCAATGTGTCTCCCCATTCAAAATTGTGTGATAATTGTGCCATAGCGTCCAAACAAAGTAAGGACAGTACTGCCACAGATAATGAAATTGCCCAAGATGATTCCTCAGATGAGGGGAGTAGACATGATACTACATCATATCCTACTGTGTCTACACCAGTTTTGCCCACGCAGGAGGCCCCTAGTACATCTAGCGCGCCAATGCTTATTACCATGCAACAATTGACGGCTGTAATGGATAACTCCATAGCAAATATTTTATCTAAAATGCCTGCATATCAGAGAAAGCGCGATTGCTCTGTTTTAAACACTGAAGAGCAGGAGGGCGCTGATGATAATTGTTCTGTCATACCCTCACACAAATCTGAAGTAGCCATGAGGGAGGTTTTGTCAGATGGGGAAATTTCAGATTCAGGAAAAATTTCTCAACAAGCTGAACCTGATGTTGTGACATTTAAATTTAAATTAGAACATCTCCGCGCACTGCTTAAAGAGGTGTTATCTACTCTGGATGATTGTGACAACTTGGTCATTCCAGAGAAATTGTGCAAGATGGACAAGTTTCTAGAGGTTCCGGTGCACCCCGATGCTTTTCCTATACCCAAGCGGGTGGCGGACATAGTGAATAAGGAGTGGGAGAAGCCCGGCATACCTTTTGTTCCCCCCCCCTATATTTAAGAAATTATTTCCTATGGTCGACCCCAGAAAGGACTTATGGCAGACAGTTCCTAAGGTCGAGGGGGCAGTTTCTACTCTAAACAAGCGAACTACTATTCCTATCGAGGATAGTTGTGCTTTCAAAGATCCTATGGATAAAAAATTGGAAGGTTTGCTTAAAAAGATTTTTGTACAGCAAGGTTACCTTCTACAACCCATTTCGTGCATTGTTCTTGTCACTACAGCAGCGTGGTTCTGGTTCGAGGAACTAGAAAAGTCACTCAGTAGAGAGACTCCATATGAGGAGGTTATGGACAGAGTTCACGCACTTAAGTTGGCTAACTCTTTTATTTTAGATGCCGCTTTGCAATTAGCGGCGAAAAATTCAGGGTTTGCAATTGTGGCGCGCAGAGCGCTTTGGCTAAAGTCTTGGTCAGCGGATGTATCATCCAAGACAAAATTGCTTAACATCCCTTTCAAAGGTAAAACTCTCTTTGGGCCAGAATTGAAAGAGATTATCTCAGACATCACTGGGGGAAAGGGCCACGCCCTTCCACAAGATAGGCCTTTCAAGGCCAAGAATAAGTCTAATTTTCGTTCCTTTCGCAATTTCAGGAACGGACCAGCCTCTAATTCTGCATCCTCTAAGCAAGAGGGTAATGCCTCACAGCCCAAACCAGCCTGGAAACCTATGCAAGGCTGGAACAAGGGTAAGCAGGCCAAGAAGCCTGCTGCTGCTAACAAAACAGCATGAAGGAGTAGCCTCCGATCCGGGACCGGATCTAGTAGGGGGCAGACTCTCTCTCTTTGCTCAGGCTTGGGCAAGAGATGTTCAGGATCCCTGGGCACTAGAAATAGTTTCTCAGGGTTATCTTCTGGAATTCAGGGAACTACCCCCAAGGGGAAGGTTCCACATGTCTCACTTATCCTTAAACCAAATAAAGAGACAGGCGTTCTTACATTGTGTAGAAGACCTGTTAAAGATGGGAGTGATACACCCTGTTCTAATGACGGAACAAGGAATGGGATTTTACTCAAATCTGTTCGTAGTTCCCAAAAAAGAGGGAACCTTCAGACCAATTCTGGATTTAAAGATCCTAAACAAATTTCTCAGGGTACCATCGTTCAAAATGGAAACCATTCGAACGATTCTACCCACTATCCAGGAAGGTCAATTTATGACTACCGTGGATCTAAAGGATGCGTACCTACATATTCCTATCCACAAAGAACATCATCAGTTCCTAAGGTTCGCCTTTCTGGACAAACATTACCAGTTTGTGGCCCTCCCATTCGGGTTAGCCACTGCTCCAAGGATTTTCACAAAGGTACTCGGGTCCCTTCTAGCGGTTCTAAGACCGAGGGGCATTGCAGTAGTACCGTACTT
Source organism: Bombina bombina (assembly GCF_027579735.1). Lineage (NCBI taxonomy): Eukaryota > Metazoa > Chordata > Amphibia > Anura > Bombinatoridae > Bombina > Bombina bombina. The sequence goes on from NC_069504.1 coordinate 1,046,558,907, forward strand.
GGACGACATTCTAAGACAAGCGTCGTCCCTTTCAAGAGCAAAGGCTCATACAGACATCGTTCTGGCCTTTCTCAGATCTCACGGATGGAAGGTGAACATAGAAAAAAGTTCTCTGTCTCCGTCAACAAGAGTTCCCTTCTTGGGAACAATAATAGATTCCTTAGAAATGAGGATTTTTCTGACAGATGTCAGAAAGTCAAAACTTCTAAGCACTTGTCAAGTTCTTCACTCTGTTCCACGTCCTTCCATAGCTCAGTGCATGGAAGTAGTAGGGTTGATGGTTGCAGCAATGGACATAGTTCCTTTTGCACAAATTCATCTAAGACCATTACAACTGTGCATGCTCAAACAGTGGAATGGGGACTATACAGACTTGTCTCCAGTGATTCAAGTAGATCAGAAGACCAGAGATTCACTCCGTTGGTGGCTGACCCTGGACCATCTATCCCAGGGAATGAGCTTCCGCAGACCAGAGTGGGTCATTGTCACGACCAACGCCAGTCTAGTGGGCTGGGGCGCGGTCTGGGAATCCCTGAAAGCTCAGGGACTATGGTCTCGGGAAGAGTCTCTTCTCCCGATAAACATTCTGGAACTAAGAGCGATATTCAATGCTCTCAGGGCTTGGCCTCAGCTTGCAAAGGCCAGATTCATAAGATTCCAATCAGACAACATGACGACTGTTGCGTATATCAATCATAAGGGGGGAACAAGGAGTTCCCTAGCGATGAAAGAAGTGACCAAAATAATACAATGGGCGGAGGATCACTCCTGCCATCTATCTGCGATCCACATCCCAGGTGTGGAAAACTGGGAAGCGGATTATCTGAGTCGTCAGACATTCCATCCGGGGGAGTGGGAACTCCACCCGGAGATCTTTGCCCAGTTGACTCAATTATGGGGCATTCCAGACATGGATCTGATGGCGTCTCGTCAGAACTTCAAGGTTCCTTGCTACGGGTCCAGATCCAGGGATCCCAAGGCGACTCTAGTGGATGCACTAGTAGCACCTTGGACCTTCAACCTAGCTTATGTGTTTCCACCGTTTCCTCTCATTCCCAGGCTGGTAGCCAGGATCAAACAGGAGAGGGCCTCGGTGATCTTGATAGCTCCTGCGTGGCCACGCAGGACTTGGTATGCAGACCTGGTGAATATGTCATCGGTTCCACCATGGAAGCTACCTTTGAGACAGGACCTTCTTGTTCAGGGTCCATTCGAACATCCAAATCTGGTCTCCCTCCAGCTGACGGCTTGGAGATTGAACGCTTGATTCTATCAAAGCGTGGGTTTTCAGATTCTGTGATAGATACTCTGGTTCAGGCCAGAAAACCGGTAACTAGAAAGATTTACCATAAAATATGGAAAAGATATATCTGTTGGTGTGAATCCAAGGGATTCCCATGGAATAAGATAAAAATTCCTAAGATTCTTTCCTTTCTGCAAGAAGGTTTGGATAAAGGATTATCTGCGAGTTCTCTAAAGGGACAGATTTCTGCTTTATCTGTCTTACTACACAAACGACTGGCAGCTGTGCCAGATGTTCAAGCATTTGTTCAGGCTTTGGTTAAGATCAAGCCTGTTTACAGACCTTTGACTCCTCCCTGGAGTCTAAATCTAGTTCTTTCAGTTCTTCAAGGGGTTCCATTTGAACCTCTACATTCCATAGATATTAAGTTATTATCTTGGAAAGTTTTGTTTTTGGTTGCTATTTCTTCTGCTAGAAGAGTTTCAGAGTTATCTGCTCTGCAGTGTACTCCGCCCTATCTGGTGTTCCATTCAGATAAGGTTGTTTTGCGTACTAAGCCTGGTTTTCTTCCTAAGGTTGTTTCCAACAAGAATATTAACCAGGAGATAGTTGTACCTTCTTTGTGTCCGAAACCAGTTTCAAAGAAGGAACGTTTGCTACACAATTTAGATGTAGTCCGTGCTCTAAAATTCTACTTAGAAGCTACAAAAGAGTTCAGACAAACATCTTCTCTGTTTGTCGTCTATTCTGGTAAAAGGAGAGGTCAAAAAGCAATTTCTACCTCTCTTTCCTTTTGGCTTAAAAGCATAATCCGATTGGCTTATGAGACTGCCGGACGGCAGCCTCCTGAAAGAATCACAGCTCACTCCACTAGGGCTGTGGCTTCCACATGGGCCTTCAAGAACGAGGCTTCTGTTGATCAGATATGTAAGGCAGCGACTTGGTCTTCACTGCACACTTTTGCCAAATTTTACAAATTTGATACTTTTGCTTCTTCGGAGGCTATTTTTGGGAGAAAGGTTTTGCAAGCCGTGGTGCCTTCCGTTTAGGTAACCTGATTTGCTCCCTCCCTTCATCCGTGTCCTAAAGCTTTGGTATTGGTTCCCACAAGTAAGGATGACGCCGTGGACCGGACACACCAATGTTGGAGAAAACAGAATTTATGCTTACCTGATAAATTACTTTCTCCAACGGTGTGTCCGGTCCACTGCCCGCCCTGGTTTTTTAATCAGGTCTGATGAATTATTTTCTCTAACTACAGTCACCACGGTACCATATGGTTTCTCCTATATTTTTCCTCCTGTCCGTCGGTCGAATGACTGGGGTGGGCGGAGCCTAGGAGGGACTATATGGCCAGCTTTGCTGGGACTCTTTGCCATTTCCTGTTGGGGAAGAGATATTCCCACAATTAAGGATGACGCCGTGGACCGGACACACCGTTGGAGAAAGTAATTTATCAGGTAAGCATAAATTCTGTTTTTTAACCCACCAACTGGCATACCAAAAGACTTTTAACCAACGGACTAGTTCTATTAAAGAGACTGTGCATTTGCTCTCCCTCTTTTACCAATTGTAATATTTGTTGTATTGTTGTGATTTTAGTGTATATGTTTATGTATTACATTTTAAATTATTAAGTGTGATTTTTATCTATAGGGATTAATGTAAGCAATTAAAAAAATATTTTTAAAGTTAACCCCTTCACTTTTTGGTTGCTGCACTCATTTAGCTATCCGTTGAGAGAGTGCAGCAGTGGTCAATTACCTGGTTGCAGCTCTCTGCAATCAGTGTAATTAAATCTTTTTTAGCATTTGATAGTAAGGAACAAGGGAATCCTTAATTTCTCACTGCAGCTTTGAGTTGTTTTTTCCAGCGCTAAGGTTACACTCTTATCTTTATAACTGCTGGCTTTAACAGGCTCATAAAAGAGCGTAAGAGTGCGCTACACAGCACACATAAAGATTGCCAGTAGAACTGGATGGTTCACTACTTGCTTTTAATTAAAAAAAAAACATTACTGCATAACTGCTGCCTTTAAGAGGCTCATAAAAGAGCGTAAGAGTGCGCTACACAGCACACATAAAAATTGCCAGTAGAACTGGAAGGTTCACTACTTGCTTTAAATAAAAAAAACATTACTGCATAACTGCTGGCTTTAAAAGGCTCATAAAAGAGAGCAAGAGTGCGCTACACAGCACACACAAAAATCAAATAAAATAAAAAAATAACTTTATAAAACTTACTGCATAAGCTAAAGCAAAATATTAGCAGATAGAAGTATATTTGTTTTTGCAGCTCAAATATAAGCAAATATTATTGTGAGATGGTTATCCCAATTTTATTAGAAGCTATGTAAGTATATTTGGCAGACAGAAGCATATACAAATATGAAAGAGTGGACTTAAATGGTTGGATGTGCACCATTATATTTTGTTGTTTTGTAATTGTTTTGGTCACTTTGGTAGCACTCCCACAATATGTGTGTTAAGATTAAACAGTCCTTTTGTGGTGTGCTTAACCAAAAAAAAACCTTTGTTGTATCTCTTAAATAGGGAGCTGACCAAATCCCTCACCTTTGGTTAATGCACGCCACCCAGCCCAGGTGTGTTCCAGATAAATATACTTAATAAGCTAGAAAGCTTCACACTGTGTAGACATGACTTGCTGCAGTGTGGAAACTGGTTAGTGTAGGACCAGTCTAATATGGGACACCTTGTAAGTGGTGACTGGCTTAGCAGAATATGATCATATTGTGTGACTAAGATCCCATTTCATTTAAAGGCATTTTTTCAGAAAAAATTTTTTTGCAGCTAAATATAAGTCAATATTGTTGCGAGATGTTAATCCCAATTTTATTTGAACTATGTAAGTATATTTAGCAGATAGAAGTATATTTGTTTGTGCAGCTCAAATATAAGCCAATATTATTGCGAGATGTTTATCCCAATTTTATTAGAAGCTATGTAAGTATATTTGGCAGACAGGAGCATATACAAATATGCCATGAAAGAGTGGACTTAAGTGATTGGATGTGCACCATTACTTTTTGTTGTTTTGTAAAGCAAAATATTAACAACCCTAAAAAAAAGTAAAAACATATATACTGCATAAAAAGGCAATAAAGAGTGCCTAATACTACGTAAGCAGCATAATAATAAACCTTTAAAAACCACATATACTGCATAAAAAAGCCGATAAAGAGTGCCTTATACTACGTAAGCAGCATAATAATAATAAACCTTAAAAAAACATATATACTGCATAAAAAGGAAATAAAGAGTGCCTAAAACAAAATAAAGAGTGCCTAAAACAAAATAAAGAGTGCCTAAAACAAAATAAAGAGTGTCTAAAACAAAGTAAAGAGTGCCAAGGACTGCCTAAAACAAAATAAAGACAGCATAAAACTGCCTAAAAAAAATAAAGACTGCCAAAAACTAAGTAAAAAAAAAAAATACTGCCAAAAAAAAAAGTAAAAAGTGTCTAAATCAAAGTAAAGTGTCTAAAACAAAGTAAAGAGTGCCTAAGACTGTGTAAAACAAAATAAAGACTGTCTAAAACAAAAATAAAGTGTGCCTAAGACTGCCTAATACAAAGGCCTCTAGTTATGAAGGTCTGGCGGACCTGATCCGACACTGCGGATCAGGTCCGCCAGACCTCGCTGAATACGACGAGCAATATGCTCGCTGTATTCAGCATTGCACCAGCAGCTCACAAGAGCTGCTGGTGCAACGCCGCCCCCTGCAGACTCGCGGCCAATGGGCCGCCAGCAGGGAGGTGTCAATCAACCCGATCGTACTCGATCGGGTTGTATTGTGGCGATGTCTGTCCGCCTGCTCAGAGCAGGCGGACAGGTTATGGAGCAGCAGTCTTTGTGACCGCTGCATCATAACTGCTGTTTCTGGCGAACCAGCAGGCTCGCCAGAAACACGGGGCATCAAGCTCCATACGGAGCTTGATACATATGCCCCAAAGTAAAGACTACCTAAAAAAAAATTAAAGACTGCCTAAAACAAATACAAGGACAAATAAAGAGAGTGCCTAAAAATAATTAAATGGCAAATAAAGAGACTGCCTAAAACAAATAAAGAGACTGCCTAAAACATGTTAAGATAGTGTCTAAAACAAATAAAAGGGCAAATAAAGAGACTGCCTAGGGAAAATAAAGAGACTGCGTACACAACTTAAAGTGCAAAACAAATAAAGAGACTGTGGTACACACAAAAAAAAGGTAGAGAGAAAAAAAATATATGCAAAAAAATAGACACAAATTATAAAGAGACTACGAGTGACACAAATAAAAGGGTGAGACAAAGAGGCTGCAAAACAAAAGCAGATAGAAGTACAAAACTGCACAATGCCTCCTAAGAGAATTTTAACACATAAAGATGCAGAAAACGTTAAACGCAGAAGAAATGAAGCTCAACGTATACGTCGGACGCATATGACTGAACAACAAAGGGTAAGTCAACGTAAGAAGAATACTGCAAACGAATTTTGAGGGCCAATATGACAGCTCAGGAAAAAGCTCGCCATCAGGACATGCAAAGATCACGTTCTGCTGCCCATAGAAAAAATAATACAGATGCTGAAAGAGCTCTTATAAGGGTAAGCAATCGTGAACGTAACAAAAAAGTTCACACTAACATCACTATCACTAATCAATATAACGCAACTTACAACCATTCACTATTTAATGAAGACAATGTCCAGATGCACACATGTGGGCAACTTAACGTTTTTTGCAAATTCTGCATGGCTAAGCATTTTCCAGAGGAACAACCAAGCGATAAGCTCTTTAATAAATGTTGCAATAAAGGCAAAATCACATTACCTGATATACAAATTTCACCACTGATCCAACAACTAATAACTGGACATCACACACATTCAAAGAATTTTATGCAAAATATCCGTTCTATCAATAGTGCATTGGCTTTTGCATCAATGGGAGCAAACATTGCACCACCTCCAAGATATGGACCATACTGCTTTAGAATAAATGGGCAAATCTATCACCGATCTGATGCCTTGCATCCAAAAAATGATAATCAACGCAAATTTGCACAGCTCTACATTTTGAATCCTGAGGAAACTGCGGACCAACGAGCTGCACTAAAAGAAAATTCAGGATGTCACATTGAGCTTTTGAGGGAGTTAAGTTCATATACAGTATGTCTCAGTATAACCCTTTTGCAAAAGCATGTAAAATGCTCTATGAGGTAGAGCAAGAATGCATCCATGAAGCCTCTTTAAATGGAGTTCAAACTTCTAAAGTTTTTATGGTAATTCTTCAGGACAGCACATCAGATTGGCGAAAATATAACGCACAAAGAGTTAATGAGGTGGCTTTTATTTCTCAAAATTCTGATGGTGAACCTCCTCTTGAACGTGACCTTCTTATTCATTGCCACTCTACATATCAAACAAAAAAAAAAAAACTGAAAAATAAGTGTCTTAGATCCCAATCTTGAACCATTGCTGTATCCTTTGTTGTTCCCATATGGGGACTAAAGTTGGGGTTCCAACATTGCTTTTAACTACAGGCCAACATCAATTAGTGATGTACAAAGAAGAGCAACCAGCAATCCAAGGATAAGAGTTAGTCAAATGAAATACTACTCTTACAGGATTAAAATTCGGGATCAATTTAATCATTTCCTTAGTGCTGGCAAGTTGACACAGCAGTACTTTGTTGACGCTTATGTCAAGACTGAGGCTAACAGACTAAACTATATCGGTCAAACTCAATCTAACCTTCGCATTGAAAAATATACAGGATTAATGGATTACATTCAAAGTGAAGCTGCTGCACAGGGCCTAATGCCTGGAAAAGCAGTTATTTTGCCATCATCTTTTCAGGGAAGTCCACGAAATATGGCCCAAAATTACCATGATGCTATGGCCATTGTTAGAAAATATGGAAAACCGGATTACTTCATCACCATGACCTGCAACCCTAAATGGCCTGAGATAGTCGATAACCTATTTAGAATGTCAAGCAGTGGAGTTCAGACCAGATTTGGTAGCAACAGTTTTCAATCTCAAACTAAATTCTCTTTTGCATTGTATCTTGAACAAACATGTTCTTGGAAGTCCTTGCGCAAAAGTGCATGTTATAGAGTTTCAAAAAAGAGAACTACCACATGCTCATATCCTCTTAATATTGAAAGCCTAAGACAAGCCAAAGGATGCTGAAACCATTGACACATTTATATCAGCTAAAATTCCAGATGAACATATTTATCCCAGGCTACATGCTATTGTAATAAATCATATGATACACAGAACCATGTGGAGAACATAATTTAAATTCTCCGTGCATGGTTGATGGTAACTTCAGCAAAAATTTTCCAAAACAATTTCAAGAACAAACTTTACTTAATGTTGATGGATATCCTCGATATCGGAGACGAAAAAATGAGACCACAGTAATTGTCAAAGGGAAAAAATGGACAATTCTTGGGTAGTTCCATATAGCCCATACTTCTGCTTGAAATACAACTGCCATATAAATGTAGAGAGTTGTGTTTCTGTTAAAAGTGTTAAATATCTCTTCAAATATGTATATAAAGGTTATGATTGTGCAAATATTTCCATTAAGGAACATGCCACACTACAGCATGATGAAATACATTTTTTGGACTCAAGATATGTCAGTGCTCCTAAAGCTGTTTGGAGGTTGTATGGTTTTCTGATGCACCATCAAATACATACAATAATAAGACTTCAAGTTCATCTTCCAGGCGAACAAGATGTATATTTCCATAATGATAACATACAATTAGCTGCAGAAAAGGCACAAGACAGGGATACCACTTTGACAGTATACTTCAAATTGAATGATGAGAGTCATGCTGCACAGCAATTTTTTTACTCTGACATTCCTCAACATTATGTATTTGACGTAAAAACCCGTGAGTGGAATCCAAGACAAAGAGGAGCAGATACAACAATTGGCCGATTGTATTATGTAAATATTTCATCAGATTTGGAGAGATTTTGTTTGAGGTTACTGCTCTTGCACTTAAAAGGAGCAAAATCCTTTAGGGACCTACGCACTGTTAATGGACAAGTCTGCCACACATTCAAAGAAGCTGCCCAAAAGCTTTCACTTTTACATGACAACGCTACATGGGATCTTACACTTAAAGGGCCATAATACCCAAATGTTTAAACACTTGGAAGTGATGCAATATAGCTGTAAAAAGCTGACTAGAAAATATCTCCTGAACATCTCTATGTAAAAAAGAAAGAAGTTTTACCTCAAAAGTTTCTCAGTAGCCACCTCCTATTGTAAAAGATTTCTAAGCAGCATATTAGTATGTCTGTCCTGGGACAGCTTAGGGGACGAGCCTTGTGCACTCTCATATTATTTCCCTATTCAGCTTACTATGAAATCTCATGAGAGTTAAGTCAAATCTCATGAGATCACAGTAAAAGAGTTCATGACCTCAGCACTGCTGATGCTGATTGGCTGCTGTTCATTTCTTCATTTTTTTTATTTTTTAACTGCAGCTGGGAGCAGCTGAGTATAACTTTTTACACAGAACTTACTCTGCTGAGCTGAGGAGATTGTGAGGTAAAATATCTTCCTTTTTTACATAGAGATGCTCAGGTGATATTTTCCTGTCAGCTTTTTACAGTTATATTGCATCAGTTTCAAGTGATTTAGCATATGAGTATTATGTCCCTTTAACGAATCAGCATCTCAACAAATGCCTAAACAAATGAGGGAACTTTTTGCTTATTTGTGTATCTTTGTTGTCCCACCTAATGTCCCACATCTCTTTGAAAAATAGAAACATGATCTTTATGAAGATTATTCACGTCATGAAGGCCACATAGATGATTGCACAAGTTGTAAAATGTTGCATTAACAGATATTCTAAATGTTCTCCTATTACATGGTAAACGTTGTGAAGATTTTGGACTACCTAATCCATCAAACTTCATTCCAGACATACAATTCAACTATGTTACACAGTTGGAAGCCCAAGTCGGAGCACAACTTCAAGAAGCACTAAACATCGAGCAAAAAGCTGCATTTGACGATGTAATGTCTGCTATTGCTAATGAAAATTTACCACACAGATGTGTGTTTTTTAATGATGGACCTGGTGGAAGTGGCAAAACTTATTTACATAAAACACTATTGAATACTTTACGTGGACTCACAGAGGGAGTTCTTCCTGTTGCCTCTACCGGAATAGCAGCTAATCTCCTTGATGGTGGCAGAACTTACCATTCACAGTTTAAGCTTCCAATTCCATTACTGGACGCATCAACATCAAACATGAGAATTACTTTAAAAGATGCTGAGCTCATACGTAATGCTCAATTGATTATTTGGGATGAGGCCTCAATGACACCTGGTATAGCTCTAAAATGCGTAAATAAGCTCCTTCAGGAAATTATGCAGAACAACAAGCCCTTTGGTGGAAAAGTTATTCTCCTTGGTGGTGACTTCCGACAAACACTCCCAGTTCTTCCTCATGGCAATAGATCTGCTATTGTGGAAGCTACTATAAAGTTCTATGATCACTGGGATAAATTCAAAATTTTGAAATTGCACAATAATGTGCGTTTGGTGGATCCAGAATAATTCAGAGGGCCTTCCTGAGGATTTTGATGAGATCCCTTCCAAATTAATATGCCACGATTGTATCATATCTGACATTTTTGGAAAAAGACTTCTTCCATCTGATCTTCACAGTTTATCAAAAAAGGCCATTTTGTGTACAAAAAATTGTCATGTTGATCAAATTAATGAGCATGTATTAAATATACTCGATGGTGATGAAAAAATATATCTAAGTTCAGATTCAATTGACAATCAGACAGATGAAGATGCTCAAAACTATCCCATAGAGTTTCTAAACGAATTAGCTCCATCAGGAATGCCTCTTCATAAGTTAAAAATTAAATTGGGAAGTATTATTATGTTGCTCAGAAATCTTAACACAAAAAGAGGCCTGTGCAATGGAACAAGATTGATAGTTAAAGATCTTAAGCCCGGGGGCGTGTCCAAGTCACGGCCATGATCGGATGCTAAACTCAGTGGCTCCTAGGCTAATTGCAACAATCTACGGATTATCCCTAAGTTAATTGCCCATCCTGCAATCTAACCTCAAATATTAACTAAGGAGAAGATTTGGTGTTGACTGATACTAATATCTCCACATACATACCCTTGCAAGACCCCCCCCCCCCCTCATACCCTTGCAAGACCCCCCCCCCCCCCGGGTTAAGCTACTTTTACAACTACCCATGATGGAGGAGTCTCATTCGAACATACTCATTCTGTTGAAGGAGTTGGAGCGGTTTATCAACCTTACAAACATTATCAGAGACATGTCTCCACGAGACGAAAACAGCCATTTTACAAGCTCTGGAGCCAAAATTACAGAGCCGGAAGAGAGTGCACCTCCTATAAAACAGTTCTCTCTGTCTGCGACAGTGGGACCCATTAAAGCTTTAGAAGACGCTGCAGACAACCTTACAATTCAGCTTTTGTACTGACAGCTTACCACCAGACGCAGACAGCATACCGTCGAAGAGTCAGATGAACGCCGACGTTAGGACGAGGCACCTCCATTGCGGTAACAGGCAGAACCTGCAGTACCCAGTGCCTCTTAACCCACACTTTAGTGACACGCTACATCTTGTTCTCCTACCCATGGGCCCGTTCTGGGGAGCTGCGGCCGACTCCCACAGACGAGTCATGGAGCTTTCCGTTCTTTGGCCTGAGAGTACTGTGGAGAGCAGAGACTGGGTAATTAAAATGCCTTTTTCCTCTGAACTGAGTGACTTATATGTGTTATGGCCTCAAGACTTCGCTCTTGTCTCATGCGACACCTCGGATAAATATTGTGGCATGCAGACTGTCTGTAGGTCAGGAGTAGGCTAGAGAGGATCCCTACACAACCCAGCAAACTTCCTCCATACTATATATAGTGCTAAGTTTCAGCATATGCTTATTATAATGTTCAAATTTTTTTTTTAGACATTTTTTTTTCGTTTTAAGCAATTTGTATTTCATGGTCTATTAGCATTTACTAACGTTATAAGGATTGTAGTACATCAGATTGTTTCATGGGCTGAACTTAAGTCTCTGATCTCAGCACTGATCCTATACGCTATTTCTGCAATGCTTGTTTTATTGGTAGCTTAACTTTCAGATTGACCTAATTTACTTATGTCTAAAGGAAAATACAGCTCACATATTGCTCTAGTGAAGCTTCCCATGTGCAGAGGTATTTATTGCCTTCCTATGATTACCATCCCCTTTAACAATATTAAGGCGCTCAGATAGACTAATAGTGTCTCCTGTACTAACAGATATCCAGTTACATTTTGTAGATGTACAAAATATACCCAGCAGGCATTTATAATCTAGACTGCCTCTATAGAGATTCTCACATGGACTGTTAATTCATAGCTGTTATTTGTATTTAGCATATATGTTACTCACTGCTTTAGCTATGTATATTCTTTTTCTCCCCTTAGCCCTAGCTAAGCCCCCCTAATCCACCCTAGATCATGCGGAAATATGGTTTATATATTCCTTACCATGACCTATCTGTGTTTAAAGCCACTGCTAGACCTTAAATTAGTGTGATTATTTGTAAGAACTCTGTTGGTACATTTTATGTAGTTTGTATGTGTGTAAAAATATCACAAGCTCATTAGTTGCATTAATACTACTATATTCTGGGACCTACTCATTCCCAACTATATTTCTTATAGTACTCTATAACTATTGCAAGCACATCCAGGTAGCATGGGTGATTTACTGATGTATCCTCATGTCACACTATATTCCACGGCCCTCTCTAACAGCAACCTATCTTATGCCTGCCAACTTCAAAGTCTCTCCTTTGATATTACACATATTTTATCTGGACTCACTTAAATTCCAGTCTGCCCCTCTAGAGTTCTTCATATACATGACCTTTGTCTATCTGAAAAACCACATACACCCGTAGCTACTTCCCTTCCCAAATCATAATCTAACTGCCTCCTTCACCCCCCTATACTCTACTCTCCCCTTCAGGTGATATATATTCTCTGCCAACATTTATCCACCTCCTCCATCAACATTCGATTTTAAGCTGTATTTAATACCGCTAAAACACTTCCCCGACCCCCATTAAGCGGCTGTCGCCTGCTGTACTCCTTTACCTTATTCACTACTCACTAACTATGCTCACCATACATATACTTAAAAGCCTCTATGGAATTGGATATCTATTATTTAGCTTTAAAGTGCCCATACGAGTTATCTTTAATCTCCATAAGAGTCATCTTTCATTTGGCTTATAACATACCTGAGCAGTAGTTACCATTACCCAATTTATAATGTATAAAAAGAGGTCCTTCTTTTATAGACTTAACATTCTAGAATACTCTTCCTTGTATCTTTATTGAAAAACTTATCCGCACAGCACATTCCTCAGTTGGTTTTACTACATCTTCGTATCAGATCTCTGTATGTTTCTTACATGTACACCAATGTGATATTTCTGCTGTCAATTTATATTTCATAATGTTATAACCTCTTATACTGTACTAAAAGCAACATGCTTTCAGAATGTTAAAGTCTTATCACTTTATGGGGGGTAGTTATCAACGCGTCTACTTTCCTGCCTTCGCCGGCCCAATACGCCCGCCTAAGCTCGCCTCACATCGCCGCCGCGGACCTGCAAAAATTCGCCTAAGTTATCAAAAAAGCTGTCAAAAAGCCGCGCACCAAGTACGGGGCGATGAGCAGCGGACTGTGAGAGTTATCACTCATCCGATCTCGCTGCTCTTCGGCTTTTTTACAGCTTTCTTGCTAGCCTGTCACTAAGCACTCACACTAACTACACTGTTCTACCCCCTATACCGGAGCCCCCCGCAACTAAATAAAGTTAGTAACCCCTAAACCACCGCTCCTAGACCCCGCCGCAACTCTTATAAATGTATTAACCCCTAAACCGCCGCTCCCGGACACTGCCGCAACCTACATTATACCTAGTAACCCCTATCCTGCCCCCCTATACCGTCGCCCTCTATAATAAAGTTATTAACCCCTATCCTGCTGATCCCGCACCTCGCCGCAACTAAATAAATAGTTTAACCCCTAAACCGCCGCTCCCTGACCCCGCCGCAACCTATATTACATTTATTAACCCCTATCCTGCCCCCTCTACACTGTCGCCACCTATAATAAATTTATTAACCCCTATCCTGCCCCCCACTACACCGCCGCCACTGTAATAAAATTATTAACCCCTAAACCTAAGTCTAACACTAACCCTAACACCCCCTAACTTAAATATTAATTAAATAAATCTAAATAATATTTCTATTATGAACTAAATTAATCCTATTTAAAACTAAATACTTACTTTTAAAATAAACCCTAATATAGCTACAATATAAATAATAATTATATTGTAGCTATCTTAGGATTTATTTTTATTTTACAGGCAAATTTCAATTTATTTTAACTAGGTACAATAGCTATTAACTATTTAATAGCTTACCTAGCTAAAATAAAGAGAAATTAACCTGTAAAATAAAAACTAACCTAAGTTACAATTACACCTAACACTACACTATACTTTAATAAATTATTCCTATTTAAAACTAAATACTTACCTGTAAAATAAACCCTAGGGCCTAGATTTGGAGTTTGGCGGTAGCCGTGAAAACCAGCGTTAGAGGCTTCTAACGCTGGTTTTAGGCTACCGCCGGTATTTGGAGTCAGTCAAAAAAGGGTCTAACGCTCACTTTTCAGCCGAGACTTTTCCATACCGCAGATCCCCTTACGTCAATTGCGTATCCTATCTTTTCAATGGGATCTTTCTAACTCCAGTATTTAGAGTCGTGGCTGAAGTGAGCGTTAGAATTCTAACGACAAAACTCCAGCCGCAGAAAAAAGTCAGCAGTTAAGAGCTTTCTGGGCTAACGCCGGTTCATAAAGCTCTTAACTACTGTGCTCTAAAGTACACTAACACCCATAAACTACCTATGTACCCCTAAACCGAGGCCCCCCCACATCGCCGACACTCGATTAAATTTTTTTAACCCCTAATCTGCCGACCGCCACCTACGTTATACTTATGTACCCCTAATCTGCTGCCCCTAACACCGCCTACCCCTATATTATATTTATTAACCCCTAACCTGCCCCCCACAACGTCGCCGCCAGCTACCTACAATAATTAACCCCTAATCTGCCGACCGCAAAGAACCGCCATTTACATTATAGCTATGTACCCCTAATCTGCTGCCCCTAACACCGCCGACCCCTATATTATATTTATTAACCCCTAACCTGCCCCCCACAACGTTGCCGCCAGCTACCTACAATAATTAACCCCTAATCTGCCGACCGCAAAGAGCCGCCATTTACATTATAGCTATGTACCCCTAATCTGCTGCCCCTAACACCGCCGACCCCTATATTATATTTATTAACCCCTAACCTGCCCCCCACAACGTCGCCGCCAGCTACCTACAATAATTAACCCCTAATCTGCCGACCGCAAAGAGCCGCCATTTACATTATAGCTATGTACCCCTAATCTGCTGCCCCTAACACCGCCGACCCCTATATTATATTTATTAACCCCTAACCTGCCCCCCACAACGTCGCCGCCAGCTACCTACAATAATTAACCCCTAATCTGCCGACCGCAAAGAGCCGCCACCTACATTATAGCTATGTACCCCTAATCTGCTGCCCCTAACACCACCGACCCCTATATTATATTTATTAACCCCTAATCTGCCCCCCTCAACGTCGCCTCCACCTGCCTACACTTATTAACCCCTAATCTGCCGAGCGGACCGCACCGCTATTATAATAAAGTTATTAACCCCTAATCCGCCTCACTAACCCTATAATAAAACATAATTTATGTAAGAACTTACCTGATAAATTCATTTCTTTCATATTAGCAAGAGTCCATGAGCTAGTGACGTATGGGATATACATTCCTACCAGGAGGGGCAAAGTTTCCCAAACCTTAAAATGCCTATAAATACACCCCTCACCACACCCACAATTCAGTTTAACGAATAGCCAAGAAGTGGGGTGATAAGAAAAAAGTGCGAAAGCATATAAAATAAGGAATTGGAATAATTGTGCTTTATACAAAAAAATCAAAACCACCATAAAAAAGGGCGGGCCTCATGGACTCTTGCTAATATGAAAGAAATGAATTTATCAGGTAAGTTCTTACATAAATTATGTTTTCTCTCATGTAATTAGCAAGAGTCCATGAGCTAGTGACGTATGGGATAATGATTACCCAAGATGTGGATCTTTCCACGCAAGAGTCACTAGAGAGGGAGGGATAAAATAAAGACAGCCAATTCCTGCTGAAAATAATCCACACCCAGAATAAAATTTTAATGAAAAAACATAAGCAGAAGATTCAAACTGAAACCACTGCCTGAAGTACGTTTCTACCAAAAACTGCTTCAGAAGAAGAAAACACATCAAAATGGTAGAATTTAGTAAAAGTATGCAAAGAGGACCAAGTTGCTGCTTTGCAAATCTGATCAACCGAAGCTTCATTCCTAAACGCCCAGGAAGTAGAAACTGACCTAGTAGAATGAGCTGTAATCCTTTGAGGCGGAGTGTTACCCGACTCAACATAGGCATGATGAAATAAAGATTTCAACCAAGATGCCAAAGAAATGGCAGAAGCTTTCTGGCCTTTTCTAGAACCGGAAAAGATGACAAATAGACTAGAAGTCTTTCGGAAAGACTTAGTAGCTTCAGCATAATATTACAAAGCTCTAACAGCATCCAAAGAATGCAATGATTTCTCCTTAGAATTCATAGGATTAGGACATAATGAAGGAACCACAATTTCTCTACTAATGTTGTTAGAATTCACAACCTTAGGTAAAAAATTCAAAAGAAATTCGCAGCACCGCCTTATCCTGATGCAAAATCAGAAAAGGAGACTCACAAAAAAGAGTAGATAATTCAGAGACTCTTCTGGCAGAAGAGATGACCAAAAGAAACAATACTTTCCAAGAAAGTAATATAACGATCAAAGAATGCATGGGTTCAAAAGGAGGAGCTTGAAGAGCCCCCAGAACCAAATTCAAACTCCAAGGAGGAGAAATTGACTTAATGACAGGTTTTATACGAACCAAAGGTTGTACAAAACAATGAATATCAGGAAGATTAGCAATCCTTCTGTGAAAAAGAACAGAAAGAGCAGAGATTTGTCTTTCAAGGAACTTGCGGACAAACCTTTATCTAAACCATCCTGAAGAAACTGTAAAATTCTCGGTATTCAAAAAGAATGCCAAGAAAAAAGATGAGAAAGACACTAAGAAATATAAGTCTTCCAGACTCTATAATATATCTCTCAAGATACAGATTTACGAGCCTGTCACATAGTATCAATCACAGAGTCAGAGAAACCTCTTTGACCAAGAATCAAGCGTTCAAACTCCATACCTTAAAATTAAGGTTTTGAGATCCTGATGGAAAAAAGAACCTTGAGACAGAAAGACTGGTCTTAACGGAAGAGTCCACAGCTGGCAAGAGGCCATCCGGACAAGATCCGCATACCAAAACCTGTGAGGCCATGCTGGAGCTACCAGCAGGACAAACGAGCATTCCTTTAGAATATTGGAGAATACCCTTGGAAGAAGAACTAGAGGCGGAAAGATATAGGCAGGATGACACTTGTAAGGAAGAGATAATGCATCCACTGCCTCCGCCCGAGGATCCCGGGATCCGGACAGATACCAGGGAAGTTTCTTGTTTAGATGAGAAGCCATCAGATCTATTTCTGGGAGTTCCCACATTTGAACAATCTGAGGAAATACCTCTGGGTGAAGAGACCATTCGCCCAGGTGCAACGTTTGGCGACTGAGATAATCCGCTTTCCAATTGTCCATACCTGGGATATGAACCGCAGAGATTAGACAGGAGCTGGATTCCGCCCAAACCAAAATTGATTGATGTATGCCACAGTTGTGACATTGTCTATCTGAAAACAAATGAACAACTCTCTCTTCAGAAGAGGCCAAGACTGAAGAGCTCTGAAAATTGCACGGAGTTCCAAAATATTGATTGGAAATCTCACCTCCTGAGATTCCCAAACCCCTTGTGCCGTCAGATACCCCCACACAGCTCCCCAACCTGTAAGACTTGCATCTGTTGAGATTATAGTCCAGGTCGGAAGAACAAAGAAGCCCCCTGAACTAAACAATGGTGATCTGTCCACCATGTCAGAGAGTGTCGTATAATCGGTTTAAAGATATTAATTGAGATATCTTTGAGCAATCCCTGCACCATTGGTTCAGCATACAGAGCTGAAGAGGTCGCATGTGAAAACGAGCAAAGGAGATCGCATCTGATGCGGCAGTCCTAAGACCTAAAATTTCCATGCATAAGGCTACCAAAGGGAATGATTGTGACTGAAGGTTTTTGACAAGCTGATCAATGTTAAACTTCTCTTGTCTGACAAGGACAGAGTCATAGACACTAAATCTATCTAGAAACCTAAAAAGGTTACCCTTGTCTGAGGAATCAATGAACTGATTGGTAAATTGATCCTCCAACCATGAACTTGAAGAAACAACACAAGTCGATTCGTATGAGATTCTTCGAAAATGAGAAGACTGAGCAAGTACCAAGATATTGTCCAAATAAGGAAATACCAAAACCCTGTTCTCTGATTACAGAAAGAAGGGCACCGAGAACCTTTGAAAAAAATTCTTGGAACTGAGGCTAGGCCAAACAGTAGAGCCACAAAACTGGTAATGCTTGTCTAAAAAGAGAATCTCAAACACTAAAAGTGATCTGGATGAATCGGAATATGCAGATACGCATCCTGTAAATCTATTGTAGACATATAATGCCCTTGCTAAACAAAAGGCAGGATAGTCCTACAGTTACCATCTTGAATGTTGGTATCCTTACATAACGATTCAATATTGATAGATCCGGAACTGGTCTGAAGGAATTGACCTTCTTTGGTACAATGAAGAGATAAAATAAAACCCCAGCCCCTGTTCCAGAACTGGAACTGGCATAATTACTCCAGCCAACTCTAGATCTGAAACACATTTCAGAAATGCTGAGCCTTTGCTGTGTTAACTGGGACACGGGAAAGAAAAAAAATCTCTTAGCAGGAGGCCTTAACTTGAAGCCAATTCTGTACCTTTCTGAAACAATGTTCTGAAACCAGAGATTGAGAACGGAATTGATCCAAATTTCTTTGAAGAAAACGTAATCTGCCCCATACCAGCTGAGCTGGAATAAGGGCCGCACCTTCATGGGTACTGAGGAGCTGGCTATAGGTTTCTATAAGGCTTGGATATATTCCAAACTGGAAATAGTTTCCAAACTGATACCGCTCCTGAGGATGAAGGATCAGGCTTTTGTTCCTTGTTGTGAGGAAAGGAACGAAAATGATTATTAGACCTAAATTTACCTTAGATTTTTTATCCTTTGGTAAAAAAGTTCCCTTCCTTCCAGAAACAGTTGAGATAATAATTTATTACCCTGGAAAGAAAGGGAAAGCAAAGTTGACTTAGAAGACATATCAGCATTCCAAGTTTAATCCATAAAGCTTTTCTAGCTAAAATAGCTAGAGACATATACCTGACATCAACTCTAATGATATCAAAAGATGGTATCACCAATAAAATTATTAGCATGTTATAGAATAATAATAATGCTATAAAATTATGATCTGTTACTTGTTGCGCTAAAGCTTCTAACCAAAAAGTTGAAGCTGCAGCAACATCCGCTAAAAATATAGCAGGTCTAAGAAGATTACCTGAACATAAGTAAGCTTTTCTTAGAAAGGATTCAATTTTCCTATCTAAAGGATCCTTAAATGAAGTACTATCTGCCGTAGGAATAGTAGTACATTTAGCAGGAGTAGATACAGCCCCATAACCTTAGGGATTTTGTCCCAAAAAACTCTAATCTGTCAGATGGCACAGGATATAATTGCTTAAACGTTTAGAGGAGTAAAAGAATTTACCCAAATTATTCCATTCCCTGGAAATTACTTCAGAAATAGCATCAGGGAGATTAAACACTTCTGGAATAATTACAGGAGATTTAAAAACCTTATTTAAACGTTTAGATTTAGTATCAAGAGGACCAGAATCCTCTATTTCTAATGCAATTAATACTTCTTTAAATAAAGAACGAATAAATTCCATCTTGAACAAATACAAAGATTTATCAGCATCAACCTCTGAGACAGAAACCTCTGAACCAGAAGAACCATTTATCAGTATCAGAATGATGATGTTCATTTAAAAATTCATCTGAAAAAAGAGAAGTTTTAAAAGACTTTTATGTAAACTAGAAGGAGAAATAACAGACATAGCCTTCTTAATGGACTTAAAAAATAAAATCTCTTATGTTATCAGGAACACTCTGAAAATTAGATGTTGACGGAACAGCAACAGGTAATGTAACAGTACTAAAGGAAATTTTATCTGCATTAATAAGTTTGTCATGACATGCAATACAAACAACAGCTGGAGAAACAGATACCAAAAATTTATAGCAGATACACTTAGCTTGGTAGCTCCAGCCCCGGGCAGTGATTTTCCTGAAGTATCTTCTGACTCAGTTGCAACGTGGAACATCTTGCAATATGTAATAGAAAAAAACAACATATAAAGCAAAATTGATCAAATTCCTTAAATGACAGTTTCAGGAATGGGAAAAAAATGCCAGTGAACAAGCTTCTAGCAACCAGAAGCAATAAATAATGAGACTTAAATAATGTGGAGACAAAAGCGACGCCCATATTTTTTTAGCGCCAAATAAGACGCCCACATTATTTGGCGCCTAAATACTTTTGGCGCCAAAAGTGACGCCACATCCGGAACGCCGACATTTTTGGCGCAAAAGAACGTCAAAAAAAATGACGCAACTTCCGGCGACACGTATGACGCCGGAAACAGAAAAGATTTTTTGCGCCAAAAAAGTCCGCGCCAAGAATGACGCAATAAAATGAAGCATTTTCTGCCCCCGCGAGCCTAACAGCCCACAGGGAAAAAGTCAAATTTTTTAAGGTAAGAAAAAATGATTGATTCAAATGCATTATCCCAAATATGAAACTGACTGTCTGAAAAAAAGGAATGTTGAACATCCTGAGTCAAGGCAAATAAATGTTTGAATACATATATTTAGAACTTTATAAAAAAGTGCCCAACCATAGCTTTAGAGTGTCACAGAAAATAAGACTTACTTACCCCAGGACACTCATCTACATGTTTGTAGAAAGCCAAACCAGTACTGAAACGAAAATCAGCAGAGGTAATGGTATATATATAAGAGTATATCGTCGATCTGAAAAGGGAGGTAAGAGATGAATCTCCACGACCGATAACAGAGAACCTATGAAATAGACCCCGTAGAAGGAGATCATTGAATTCAAATAGGCAATACTCTCCTCACATCCCTCTGACATTCACTGCACGCTGAGAGGAAAACCGGGCCCCAACTTGCTGCGGAGCGCATATCAACGTAGAATCTAGCACAAACTTACTTCACCACCTCCATAGGAGGCAAAGTTTGTAAAAACTGAATTGTGGGTGTGGTGAGGGGTGTATTTATAGGCATTTTAAGGTTTGGGAAACTTTGCCCCTCCTGGTAGGAATGTATATCCCATACGTCACTAGCTCATGGACTCTTGCTAATTACATGAAAGAAATAGTATTAACCCCTAATCTGCCCTCCCTAACATCGCCAACACCTAACTTCAAACATTAACCCCTAATCTGCCGACTGGAGCTCACCGCTATTCTAATAAATGTATTAACCCCTAAAGCTAAGTCTAACACTAACACCCCCCTAAATTAAATATAATTTAAATCTAACGAAATTAATTAACTCTTATTAAATAAATTATTCCTATTTAAAGCTAAATACTTACCTGTAAAATAAATCCTAATATAGCTACAATATAAATTATAATTATATTATAGCTATTTTAGGATTTATATTTATTTTACAGGTAACTTTGTATTTATTTTAACCAGGTACAATAGCTATTAAATAGTTAAGAACTATTTAATAGCTAAAATAGTTAACATAATTACAAAATTACCTGTAAAATAAATCCTAACCTAAGTTACAATTAAACCTAACACTACACTATCAATAAATAAATTAAATAAAATACCTACAATTACCTACAATTAAACCTAACACTACACTATCAATAAATGAATTAAATACAATATCTACAAATAAATACAATTAAATAAACTAACTAAAGTACAAAAAATAAAAAAGAACTAAGTTACAAAAAATAAAAAAATATCTACAAACATTAGAAAAATATTAAAACAATTTTAAACTAATTACACCTACTCTAAGCCCTCTAATAAAATAACAAAGCCCCCCAAAATAAAAAAAATGCCCTACCCTATTCTAAATTACTAAAGTTCAAAGCTCTTTTACCTTACCAGCCCTGAACAGAACCCTTTGCGGGGCATGCCCCAAGAAATTCAGCTCTTTTGCCTGTAAAAAAACACATACAATACCCCCCCCCAACATTACAACCCACCACCCACATACCCCTAATCTAACCCAAACCCCCCTTAAATAAACCTAACACTAAGCCCCTGAAGATCTTCCTACCTTATCTTCACCTAACCAGGTATCACCGATCCGTCCTGGCTCCAAAATCTTCATCCAAGCCCAAGCTGGGGCTAGACAGCCATCATCCGACGGCTGAAGAAGTCCAGAAGAGGGTCCAAAGTCTTCATCCTATCCGGGAAGAAGAGTAGATCCGGACCGGCAACCATCTTCAAAGCGGCATCTTCTATCTTCATCCGATGATGACCGGCTCCATCTTGAAGACCTCCATCGCGGATCCATCCTTCTTCTCCGACGACGAATGACGGTTCCTTTAAATGACGTCATCCAAGATGGCGTCCCTCGAATTCCGATTGGCTGATAGGATTCTATCAGCCAATCGGAATTAAGGTAGGAATATTCTGATTGGCTGATGGAATCAGCCAATCAGAATCAAGTTCAATCCGATTGGCTGATCCAATCAGCCAATCAGATTGAGCTCGCATTCTATTGGCTGTTCCGATCAGCCAATAGAATGCGAGCTCAATCTGATTGGCTGATTGGATCAGCCAATCGGATTGAACTTGATTCTGATTGGCTGATTCCATCAGCCAATCAGAATATTCCTACCTTAATTCCGATTGGCTGATAGAATCCTATCAGCCAATCGGAATTCGAGGGACGCCATCTTGGATGACGTCATTTAAAGGAACCGTCATTCGTCGTCTAGTCGTCGGAGAAGAAGGATGGATCCGCGATGGAGGTCTTCAAGATGGAGCCGGTCCTCATCGGATGAAGATAGAAGATGCCGCTTTGAAGAAGATGGTTGCCGGTCCGGTTCTACTCTTCTTCCCGGATAGGATGAAGACTTTGGACCCTCTTCTGGACTTCTTCAGCCGTCGGATGATGGATGTCTAGCCCCCGCTTGTACTTGGATGAAGATTTTGGAGCCAGGACGGATCAGTGATACCTGGTTAGGTGAAGATAAGGTAGGAAGATCTTCAGGGGCTCAGTGTTAGGTTTATTTAAGGGGGGTTTGGGTTAGATTAGGGGTATGTGGGTGGTGGGTTGTAATGTTGGGGGGAGGGTATTGTATGTGTTTTTTTACAGGCAAAAGAGCTGAATTTCTTGGGGCATGCCCCGCAAAGGGCCCTGTTCAGGGCTGGTAAGGTAAAAGAGCTTTGAACTTCTGTAATTTAGAATAGGGTAGGGCATTTTTATATTTTGGGGGGCTTTGTTATTTTATTAGGGGCCTTAGAGTAGGTGTAATTAGTTTAAAATTGTTTTAATATTTTTCTAATGTTTGTAGATATTTTTTTATTTTTTGTAACTTAGTTCTTTTTTATTTTTTGTACTTTAGTTAGTTTATTTAATTGTATTTATTTGTAGATATTGTATTTAATTCATTTATTGATAGTGTAGTGTTAGGTTTAATTGTAGGTATTTTATTTAATTTATTTATTGATAGTGTAGTGTTAGGTTTAATTGTAACTTAGGTTAGGATTTATTTTACAGGTAATTTTGTAATTATGTTAACTATTTTAGCTATTAAATAGTTCTTAACTATTTAATAGCTATTGTACCTGGTTAAAATAAATACAAAGTTACCTGTAAAATAAATATAAATCCTAAAATAGCTATAATATAATTATAATTTATATTGTAGCTATATTAGGATTTATTTTACAGGTAAGTATTTAGCTTTAAATAGGAATAATTTATTTAATAAGAGTTAATTAATTTCGTTAGATTAAAATTATATTTAATTTAGGGGGGTGTTAGTGTTAGGGTTAGACTTAGCTTTAGGGGTTAATACATTTATTAGAATAGCGGTGAGCTCCAGTCGGCAGATTAGGGGTTAATGTTTGAAGTTAGGTGTCGGCGATGTTAGGGAGGGCAGATTAGGGGTTAATACTATTTATTATAGGGTTAGTGAGGTGGATTAGGGGTTAATAACTTTATTATAATAGCGGTGCGGTCCGCTCGGCAGATTAGGGGTTAATAAGTGTAGGCAGGTGGAGGCGACGTTGTGGGGGGCAGATTAGGGGTTAATAAATATAATATAGGGGTCGGCGGTGTTAGGGGCAGCAGATTAGGGGTACATAGGGATAATGTAAGTAGCGGCGGTTTACGGAGCGGCAGATTAGGGGTTAAAAATAATATGCAGGGGTCAGCGATAGCGGGGGGCGGCAGAATAGGGGTTAATAAGTGTAAGGTTAGGGGTGTTTAGACTCGGGGTACATGTTAGGGTGTTAGGTGCAGACGTAGGAAGTGTTTCCCCATAGACAACAATGGGGCTGCGTTAGGAGCTGAACGCGGCTTTTTTGCAGGTGTTAGGTTTTTTTTCAGCTCAAACAGCCCCATTGTTTTCTATGGGGGAATCGTGCACGAGCACGTTTTTGAGGCTGGCCGCGTCCGTAAGCAACTCTGGTATCGAGAGTTGAAGTTGCGTTAAATATGCTATACGCTCCTTTTTTGGAGCCTAACGCAGCCATTCTGTGGACTCTCAATACCAGAGTTATTTTAAAGGTGCGGCCAGAAAAAAGCCAGCGTTAGATACGCGGGTCGTTACAGACAAAACTCTAAATCTAGCCGTATGATAGCTACAATATAATTAATAATTACATTGTAGCTATCTTAGGATTTATATTTATTTTACAGGTAACTTTGTATTTATTTTAGCTAGTTAGAATAGTTATTAACTATTTAATTACTACCTAGCTAAAAGAAATACAAAATTACCTGTAAAATAAATCCTAACCTAAGTTACAATTAAACCTAACACTTACAATTAAACCTAACACTACACTATCATTACATTAATTAAATAAATTAACTACAAATAACTACAATTAAATACAAATACATAAACTAACTAAAGTACAAAAAATTAAAAAAGCTAAGTTACAAAAAATAAAAAAAATAAGTTACAAACATTTAAAAAATATTACAACAATTTTAAACTACTTACACCTAATCTAAGCCCCCTAATAAAATAACAAAGCCCCCCAAAATAAAAAAAATGCCCTACCCTATTCTAAATTTAAAAAGTTCAAAGCTCTTTTACCTTACCAGCCCTTAAAAGGGCCTTTCGTGGGGCATGCCCCAAAAAATTCAGCTCTTTTGCCTGGAAAAGAAAAATACAACCCCCCCAACATTAAAACCCATCACCCACATACCCCTAATCTAACCCAAACCCCCCTTAAAAAACCTAACACTAATCCCCTGAAGATCATCCTACCTTGAGTCGTCTTCACTCAGTCAAGCACCGATGGAACCGAAGAGGAGATCCGGAGCGGCAGAAGTTATCCTCCAAGGGGCGCTGAAGAAATCTTCCATCCGATGAAGTGATCCTCCAAGCAGCGCTGAAGAAGTCTTCCATCCGATGAAGTGATCCTCCAAGCGGCGCTGAAGAAGTCTTCGATCCGGGCGATGTCATCTTCCAAGCGGGGTCTTCAATCTTCTTCTTCAGGATCCATCTTCATTCCGCTGACGCGGAACATACTTCTTTCCCGACGGACTACCGACGAATGAAGGCTCCTTTAAGGGACGTCATCCAAGATGGCATCCCTTCAATTCCGATTGGCTGATAGGATTCTATCAGCCAATCGGAATTAAGGTAGGAAAAATCTGATTGGCTGATTGAATCAGCCAATCAGATTGAGCTCGCATTCTATTGGCTGATCGGAACAGCCAATAGAATGCGAGCTCAATCTGATTGGATCAGCCAATCGGATTGAACTTCAATCTGATTGGCTGATTCAATCAGCCAATCAGATTTTTCCTACCTTAATTCCAATTGGCTGATAGAATCCTATCAGCCAATCGGAATTGAAGGGACGCCATCTTGGATGACATCCATCATCTGATGTCAAAATTAAGATACTTCAAGGTTCCAAGCAAGGAAAGATATATTTCCAAACAGTGATTAAGTTTTTACTAAAAACATTCTGCTAGATTACGAGTTTTTAGTTTTGAGCTGTGTGGTGCTAACGAGCAGTTTTTACTCACCGCTCACTTACATGCAGCGCTGGTATTACGAGTTTTTACAAACCCGACATTAAAAGACAAGAAGTGAGCGTTGAGCAAAATTTTGCTCCTTAACGCACTCCAATACCAGCGCTGCTTAAGTCAGCGGTGAGCTGGTTGTACGTGTTCGTGCACGATTTCCCCATAGGAATCAACGGGGAGAGCCAGCTGAGAAAAAGTCTAACACCTGCAAAAAAGCAGCGTAAAGCTCCCTAACGCAGCCCCATTGATTCCTATGGGGAAATAAAAGTTATGTCTACACCTAACACCCTAACATGAACCCCAAGTCTAAACACCCCTAAACTTACACTTATTAACCCCTAATCTGCCGCTCCGGACACCGCCGCCACCTACATTATATTTATTAACCCCTAATCTGCCGCT
This sequence comes from Bombina bombina, assembly GCF_027579735.1. Classification (NCBI taxonomy): domain Eukaryota; kingdom Metazoa; phylum Chordata; class Amphibia; order Anura; family Bombinatoridae; genus Bombina; species Bombina bombina. The sequence continues at coordinate 1,046,585,138 of NC_069504.1, forward strand.
CCGGACACCGCCACCACCTACATTATACTTATGAACCCCTAATCTGCTGCCCCCAACATCGCCGACACCTACATTATATTTATTAACCCCTAATCTGCCGCCCCCAATGTCGCCGCAACCTACCTACACTTATTAACCCCTAATCTGCCGCCCCCAACATCGCTGCCACTATAATAAACATTAACCCCTAAACCGCCGCACTCCCGCCTCGCAAACATTAGTTAAATATTATTAAGCCGTAATCTGCCGTCCCTAACATCACCGCCACCTACCTACATTTATTAACCCCTAATCTGCCACCCCCAACGTCACCGCCACTATACTAAATTTATTAACCCCTAAACCTAAGTCTAACCCTAACACCCCCTAACTTAAATATAATTACAATAACTCTAACTAAAAATTCCTATCATTACCTAAATAATTCCTATTTATTAAACTAAATACTTACCTATAAAATAAACCCTAAGCTAGCTACCATATAACTAATAGTTACATTGTAGCTAGCTTAGTGTTTATTTTTATTTTTTTTACAGGCAAGTTTGTATTTATTTTAACTAGGTAGAATAGTTATTAAATAGTTATTAACTATTTAATAACTACCTAGCTAAAATAAATACAAAAGTACCTGTAAAATAAAACCCAACCTAAGTTACAATAAAACCTAACACTACACTATAATTAAATAAATTAACTACATTGACAACAATTAAATAAATTAAATTAGCTAAAGTACAAAAAACCCCCACTAAATTACAGAAAATAATAAACAAATAACAAGATATTTAAACTAATTACACCTAATCTAATAGCCCTATCAATATAAAAAAGCCCCCCCAAAATAAAAAAAACCCTAGCCTAAACTAAACTATCAATAGCCCTTAAAAGGGCCTTTTGCGGGGCATTGCCCCAAAGTAATCAGCTCTTTTACCTGTAAAAAAAATACAAACAACCCCCCCAACAGTAAAACCCACCACCCACACAAACAACCCCCCAAATAAAATACTATCTAAAAAAACCTAAGCTCCTCATTGCCCTGAAAAGGGCATTTGGATGGGCATTGCCCTTAAAGGGCAGTTAGCTCTATTGCAGGCCCAAACCCTAACCTAAAAATAAAACCCACCCAATACACCCTTAAAAAAACCTAACACTAACTCCCTGAAGATCGACTTACAGTTCTGCAGACCGGACATCCATCCTCAAGGAAGCGGCAGAAGTCTTCAACCAACCGGGAATTTATCCCAGATGAGGTCCTCCGGTGAGGTAAAATCCCCAAGGTCTGTCTCCAATCTAGTCCAAACTACATCCTTTCTTATAGATCCCAGCAACATGTTCTGAGCTAGTCTAGCAGCATCATAATAATCTAGGATATTGGGAACTCCTACCCCTCCCAGTTGCCGGTGTCTGATGAATGTGTGGTAGGGGATTCTGGATTGCCTTTTGCCATTTATAAACTGTATAATGTCTGATTGTATAGATTTCATATCATTTCTTGGAATCGCTATGGGCAGAGTTCGGAACAAATATAATAGTCTTGGAAGTAAATTCATCTTTATAGCAGACAATCTGCCATACCCTGAAAAGTGGAAATGTTTCCACCTGCTTATGTCTGTACGTAAATCTCTATATAAAGGGAGGTAGTTAGCATTATATAGATCTGTGTACTGGCTTGTTAAGTTAATTCCTAAATATTTGATATGGGATTTAACCCAATAGAAGGTGAAATTTATCTCTATTAATTTTTTTGTATGGTCTGGAAGTGCTAGTCTATCTTGTAGCCTGATATGGTAGAAAATTGGTTCAGAATATCATATAAATTTGTAAGTGATAACAGGGGTTTTGTTAGTGTTAACAGCACATCGTCCGCAAAGAGGCAAATTTTATAATCATTGCCTTTTATCCGGAGACCTTCTATTTCAGGGGCCTGTCTGATGTATGCCGCCAAAGGTTCCATACAAATAGCAAACAGTAATGGGGATAGTGGGCAACCCTGTCTCGTACCGTATTTAATATTTATTTTTTGGGATTGGTGGCCCATGGCTCTAATCACTGCAGTGGGTGTTGAATAAATACTCTGTAGGGCGTCTATGAAGGGTCCCTTAAAACCAATTGTGTTAAGAACCGTAAACATGTACGTCTAGTCGATTCTGTCAAACGCCTTTTCCGCATCCAAAGAAAGGACCAGAGAAGGCATTTTAGTCTTGGTCAGGTGGTCCATGATCGCTATCGTACGCCTAATATTATCGGGTGCCTCTCTTCCCATCACAAATCCCACCTGGTCCGGATGAACCAGACCCGGCAGGACATGTTTTAGCCTATGCGCCAATATTTTAGTGAAGATTTTTCAATCTTGATTTATGAGGGATATGGGTCTATAACTAGTGCACCATTTCAGGTTTTTCCCAGGCTTAGGTATCACCACAATCCGAGCATTGAGTAGGTCTTGGGGTATCTCGTAGCCCTGCATAATATAGTTGGAGAATTTTACCAAATGGGGAATCAGGGATTTTTGGAATAATTTATAATATTCTCCAGGGAGGCCATCTGGGCCTGGGGCTTTGCCTGGTTTTAAATCTTTTATAGCTTGCTGAACTTCGTTGGCAGTTACATCTAGATTTAGACTTTCTCTGTCCACTTCCGATAATGAGGATAAAGTTAGCTTTTCCTAAAAAAAATTTCAGTAAGGATTTAGTCTCGTTTGATTGAGTTACGGTAGTTCCATTATATAAAGTGCGATAATACTGCGCAAAACAGTCCACAATCTCCTGTGGGTGGCTAGTTAGAGTACCATCAGATTGTTGAATCTGACGTATTGCAGCTAGTTTAAATTTTTCTCGGATTTTGTTCGCCATGTATCTGTCCGGTTTATTAGTGAATATGTAATAATTTGTTTTAAGTCTAAATGCTAAATTGAGATACCGAAGAAGTGCACAAGACTTTAACTGGTTTCCGAAGACAAGTGGAAATACATTGCGGGGATCACAACAAAATTTCAGACCTGCGCCAGTCGAGACTGGGATTGTGCTTTTGGAGCCAGGGGTAACCCAGAACAACCGGAAAATGCGGAGAGTTTATCACCTGGAACTGGAGGGTTTCAAAATGGAGAGCCCCAACAGCCATGGACAACGGAGCAGTTTCGTGAGTAACGAGTGCGGGCTGAAGGGGCCTGCCATCAATGGCCTCAATAGCAAGTGGAACGGACCGAGGCAAAACAGGAATTTTAGTGCTTTGATACAAAAGCACTGTCAATGAAATAGCCTGCAGCACCGGAGTCAACAAGAGCCTGAGTGACTATGGAGGAGTCCACCCAGGAAAGGACAACCGTGACCAAAGGTTTCTCCCTAAGCGGTTCCGGGGATGAGGATAAACAACCCAAGGTCTGCCCCCGACAGGACCTTAGGTGTGAGCGTTTTCCGGCTGTGTAGGACAAGACTTAAAAAAATGGCCCTTTAACCCACAATAGAGGCAGAGCCCCTCCCTCCTCCTAAAGGCCCTCTCCGCCGCGGAGTGACGCGTGAATCCCAACTGCATCGACTCAGCAGTACCTGGTGACTCGGGACCAGGAGGCATGGGAGGAGAGGGAGGCATGGGTGGGAACGAACACGTAGGAGACAACAGAACAGGAGGCTTCCGCAAGAGCTCCTTGAAAGAGGACCTCTCTCTGAGTCTGATGTCAATTAGGATCAAAAAGACACCAATGCCTCGAGATCCTCTGGTAAATCTCTGGCAGCAACTTCATCTTTAACTGCATCAGAGAGCCCATGAAAGAAGGCGGCAACAAGGGCTTCATTGTTCCAACCTACCTCTGCAGCAAGCGTACAGATCTCAATAGCATACTGAGCAACAGATCTTGTACCTTGCTGAATGGACATGAGTCGTTTAGCAGCAGAGGAGGAGTGAGCCGGAACATCAAATACCCTTCAAAAGGAGGCCACAAATTCAGGGTAATTTGAAATCACAGGTTTATTTGTCTCCCACAAGGGATTAGCCCAGGCACTTTATCTCTGTCAGAGGGAAACGCCTGAGGTAACATCTCAAAGTAAATGCCCACCTGGTTCAAAAACTCTCTGCACTGAATAGGATCGCCTCCATATCGCTGTGGTAGAGGTGCAGAACCGGACATGCTCCTGGTAGGCATAGGTGCAGCAGCGGAAACAGGAGCAGCCATAACTTGCGGGACACTTTGGTCCAAATGTGCAGTGCGAGTCAGCAGGGTTTGCAGGACTAGTGCAAATTGATCCAAGCGTTGATCCTGAAAATCCATCCTGGAAATGATGGCAGGTAAAGGTGGATAATTAGCAGCATCAGGATTCGTGGCCTTTGCGTAATGTCAGGGTGCCAGGAATCAGACTGAGACGAGAAGTGCAAAAATAATCACACCTTTTTTAATAGCAAAAAATAATTAAAAAGTCCACAAGTCAAATAACAAGCCAGGAGTCAAAACCAGAGCTGGTAGTCAGACGAGCCGAGTCAGGAGTCAAAGCGAATAGTCAGATGAGCCGGAATCAGGAACAAGGAAAACAGCAGAGTCAGGAACAAGCCAGGGATCAGGAACCAGGAAGGACGTCAGGCAGCCAGATAATACACAGGAACTCTCACAAACAGGTCTGAGACAAAGCAAAGGCAAAGCATACTGAACAGAGGCCATTTAAATAATAAGTGATGACATCACAATTCTGAGACTGCATCCTGTCTCACACGGATGATGCACAAAAAGTCTGGCCATAAAAGGAAGTGCAGGAAATGAGCAGCATTCCCCACAATGCACCATAGTCAGGAAGCAAGGTGAGTAAAATGGCTGCCAACAGCACATGGCAAACACAACAGGGAAAAAACCCTGACACACTTGAGAGATTATGAGCGTCTGCTATCTTATCTTCTTTGTTGGACTTGAAAAAAATATTGGGTTGCGTGTGTTTAGTTACCGTGGGTAGTTTATTCTGTCTCCTGACTGACATCTTTCATTCTTAGCATACAATTGATAGGTAGGATCTAACGTAGTAGGAATTGTGTCAGGGTCTAGGCCCAAGATTATATCGAGCACCCCTGCAATAGCTCTCTGAGTTCTTTAAATGTCACCCTGCAAATGCGTGGCTCAGATCTATTATCAGGGCCTAAAGTAACTGAAGTCCCACTTGTATATAATTAACCCAGTATCTGGTGTCTCTTTTATCTGCAGAGAAAACGGAATGCACCTCCCAGCTGCAGTTTGCGAGATATCCTCCAATTTATATTTTTTAGTAGGTCACTGTTCTCCTTATTCGCATGCTGACATAGTCTCTATTTACCCTGTAGTGTTTGACACCCGGAGCCGGTTATCATATCTACATCCAGATCTTATAGAGGTGGGTCCAGTATCTTATGTATGTGGGGCATGTCGTAGGTGTCATTTTATATTTTTGACCCCTTGTATATGTGGATACGTAAGAGCACTTACCCAGCACCTTGTACCGCTGTGTTAAGTTCCTTTTGTCTCTTCCCAAACTTCAGCTCGGGTGCAGGCCCGTAGGCTGCGTGTGTTATAGGTGCAGTGTGGGTATCAGTTTTCCCATTTCAAGATGGCGGATCAGTGAGTCTCATACCGGATCTTTTATATTGCGTCTTCTTGTCAAAGCGGGAGTTTCGCACATCGTCCCCCAGCTTCCAGGTATGTTGCTTAATCTGCTTGTCTATTTCTGGTCCTGTTTCTGTGCCTCAATGTCGGCAAAAAACACCTTTATTGTGCACAGTGACACGGAGCTCCGGGTTCACACAACCGGCTCCATGCGGCTCCAAACTCCGCCCCCCAGCTTAGTTGTTTTTAGATAGTATTTTATTTGGGGGGTTGTTTGTGTGGGTGGTGGGGGGTTGTTTGTATTTTTTTTACATATAAAAGAGCGGATTACTTTGGGGCAATGCCCCGCAAAAGGCCCTTTTAAGGGCTATTGATAGTTTAGTTTAGGCTAGGGTTTTTTTTATTTTTGGGGGGGGGGCTTTTTTTTATTTTGATAGGGCTATTAGATTAGGTGTAATTAGTTTAAATATCTTGTAATTTGTTTATTATTTTCTGTAATTTAGTGTTTGTTTTTAATTTATTTAATTGTTGTTAATTTAGTTAATTTATTTAATTATAGTGTAGTGTTAGGTGTTATTTTACAGGTACTTTTGTATTTATTTTAGCTAGGTATTTATTAAATAGTTAATAACTATTTAATAACTATTCTACCTAGTTAAAATAAATACAAACTTGCCTGTGAAATAAAAATAAAACCTAAGCTAGCTACAATGTAACTATTAGTTATATTGTAGCTAGCTTAGGGTTTATTTTATAGGTAAGTATTTAGTTTTAAATAGGAATTATTTAGTTATTAATAGGAATTTTTATTTAGATTTATTGTAATTATATTTAAGTTAGGGGGTGTTAGGGTTAGACTTAGGTTTAGGGGTTAATACATTTAGTATAGTGGCGGCGACGTTGGGGGCGGCAGATTAGGGGTTAATAAGTGTAGGTAGGTTGCAGCGACATTGGGGGCGGCAGATTAGGGGTTAATAAATATAATGTAGGTGTCGGCGGTGTCCGGAGCGGCAGATTAGGGGTTAAAAATTTTCTTTTAGTGTTTGCGATGCGGGAGGGCCTCGGTTTAGGGGTTAATAGGGAGTTTATGGGTGTTAGTGTACTTTTTAGCACTTTAGTTATGAGTTTTATGTTACGACGTTGTACCATAAAACTCTTAACTACTGACTTTTAAATGCGTTACGGATCTTGGCGATAGAGGGTGTACCGCTCACTTTTTGGCCTCCCAGGACAAGGACAGACTCATAATACCGGCGCTATGGAAGACCCATAGAAAAAAGACTTTACGAAGTTTACGTAAGTCGTTTTGCGGTAAGGCCAAAGAAGTGTGCGGTACACCTATACCTGCAAGACTCGTAATAGCAGCGGGCGTAAAAAAGCAGCGTTAGGACCTCTTAACGCTGCTTTTTTACCTTAACGCACAACTCGTAATCTAACCGATTGTTTTTAAAGAAATATACTTTAAATAAATAAATAAGTTTTGTCTCTTTATTTAGTTATAAGTAATTATGTATTATTTATAGCAATATTCTTCATGTGCATTTTAAACTTTATTATATTTTAATTTACTTTAAATAAAAATATGATCTTATGTCTACTTTATGTGTTTATATTTTTTCTTATTTTTTGAAGAATAACATAATAATTCCATACACATTTTGGCCCGTGTACACGGGCTTTAACACTAGTATAAATATAAAAGTGTAAGTTCAGCTTTTCCTGTAATGTCTCTTTTGTAAGGTACACTGTTTTGATAAGGTCTGATACCACTGAGTGAATGGAGAAAACGTTATATTAAATGGAGTTGAAAGTTGAGTGCCTCTTTTGTTCGAGTCCAGTGTTCTTGAAATAGTGACCAGTATCATATGTTGATTTTCTTTTACCATCAGAGGACTATAACACCTCCTTCTTGGCTAATAGACAAATGTGAGTCAAAGGGCTAATCTGAATTTTAGAACATAAAAAAGTATTGTAGAAAGTGTCATAAAGGTGAGAACTTAAAGGGAAATGAAACCCAACATTTTTATTTCATAATTTAGTTAGAACATACAGTTTTAAACAACTTTCCCGTTTACTTATATTATCAAATTTGCTTCATTCTATTGGTATCATTTGTTGAAGGAGCAGCAATGCACTACTGGTTTCTAACTTAACACATGGGTGAGCCAATGACAATCGGTATATATATATATATATATATATATATATATATATACATACAGTCACCAATCAGCAGCTAAAACCTAGGTTCTTTGCTGCTCCTGAGCTTACCTAGATAAACTTTCAGCAAAAGAAAAGGAAGCAAATTAAATAATAGAAGTAAATCGGAAATTTGTTTAAAATTGTATGTTCTGTCTAAATCATGAATGTCTAATTATGACTTTACTGTCCCTTTAATATTCTGATGAAATATTGATATGTACTTCATGAGTTACTATTAGCAGTAATGCAGGTCTAGATTCTGTAAAATACAATAGTGAACTGTGTTAAAGGGATAGTGTAATATAAAATGGGTTTCTCCTTAATGTGCTTACAATGAACTTGTTATACCAGTTGCAGAGAAATAGCACCTTTAGGTATAATTTTGTATATGATATAACTTACTGCCAACTAAAACCACAACCTAATAAAATGGGTTGAGCTAGCAGTGCAAGCAGTCCACATGATCTTTTCTAATTTTTTACACAAGTCCTCCTGTATTCGTTTTTTACTGTTTACTCAAAGGCCAATACTTAGAGAGGACAATGTAAAATAAACATTTTAGTACCTCTCTCTCTGAGACACAAATTGAGAACATTATTTTATCTAAACCTACTTGTTTACATGGTTTTGTGTAACCAGAACTTAAGATCAGAAATGTTCAATTTGGTTGGGGATATTGACAAAATCAGCAATTTCAAATGAGAAAATAAAATAAAGTAAAATGGATAATTTGGTACACAGAGGGGAGAAAATATTAATGTACACTGTCTCTTTAAACACAATAGACGGCAGATAGCTATAGAGTCTTGAGTTTAAAGACAAAAAAATACAAGAGAGTCAAGTCCATCAATGCTTGAGCATTTTTACACAGTAAAATTGTGTTGGATAATATGTCATGTATATAAAACATTTTAAAGGGCTAATCAAAACCATTTAGCTTTATAAAATGTGCACAATGTTAAAGACTTATTAAAATACTTCTTGTCCTTTGATCCCTATAACTCCGAAGATTATGCTTTTGGCTTTTACAATAGGATTTTCTTCATAAACAGGGAGAGTCCACAGCTGCATTCATTACTTTTGGGAAATACAGAACCTGGCCACCAGGAGGAGGCAAAGACACCCCAGCCAAAGGCTTAAATACCTCCCCCAATTCCCTCATCCCCCAGTCATTCTTTGCCTCTCGTCACAGGAGGTTGGCAGAGAAGTGTCAGAAGTTTCGGTAGTCTCTTATGGAGGGTTGTACTCTTTGGAGTCCTGTCAGCCTTTCAGTGAGAGCATGGATGAAAGTTAGAGTCCGGAGATGCAGGGAGAGTCTTTCTGCGAAACCATCCCGACTCATATTAACAGCTCTATAAACAATCAGCGTTGACGAGTTTCGCTACCTGCTTTCTTCACTCAAGTCCATGTCACAAGCAACGCTACTATCTGTCACACTTTAAGGGCCGTGTTCCCATTCCACGGCATAGATTCCAGTAAGATTGTTTCATTTTATTTTCAATATGGAAATGTAATGTATGAAGAAGAAGTCAGGGTCCCATTGGGACACCTTTTATCTTATGAAATCAAGGGTTAATATCTCCTGAGGGGGGTTATTGAACAGGGGGGACTTTAATCATGTTTGTTATGTGATTCGGTCTGCTAATGTGTAGTGATACTTGGGCTCGTGGCTTTTCGGAACATAGGCCTCTATTGAAGGTTGCGCGGTCTTTACGGACTGGCGCATTTTTTCTTGGACTGCACCTTATGAACAGGCGTGGTCACGCTCCTGTCCTTCATTTCCGTATTCCTGACCATGTGGCGACGGAGAGATTCTGTTTCACTAGAGTCTGGGTCATAGGAGGTGGTGAGTGCCCCAGCCATTGGGGGTGTGAAGGGTGCCGTTGATTTTTTTTTGTCCATATTTATAATTTCCAAGTTATGGAGGATTCTGATTTTTTGGAGACGGATGTCTCTGATTCAGATTCTACTTCTGGTGAAGAATATGAAAGGTCCTGGGTTATCCATGCCCCATGAGTTATGTTCCGAATGCTGCTCTGCTTTCCGGAATCAGGGATCTTAGAGTCTGCTGAGCCATCTGCCTCTGGGGATTCCATTTCCCGCGAGGCGCGCACCCCAGAACCTTCCTTTGCTACACAGGCAGGTGTCCTGAACGCCGTTTATCCTTCTCTGGAAGGTGGCTTGTTTCCTCCAGAGGTTACTGCACGGTTCCTCATGGCCATATACATGGCATTGGCACATTTACAATTTCCACCTTGTCCATGTTCTAGTAACCAGGGCTCGTCGGCTGTGGGATCGCCTGGTTCAGATCAGCCTTCTGGGGATGTGATTTCCTCTGAGGCTTCAGGGGTTCAATCCTCGGGCTGGGGTCGTTAGTTGCCCCAGCAGAGGTAAGTCTTGCTTTTCGTTATAGACTGGCGCGCCTGCGTGTTCTGTTCAGGCATGTTTTGGCAATGCTAAAGGATCCCAGGCCTAATGGGTTGGGGGATTCTCGGTCTTCCGTTCCAACCTATAAGCAAGGTTAGATGACAGGGGATGAATCAATCTTCTTGTTGTATATTTCTTTTACGTATCTTATTCCCGTTCTGAGCTTTGGAAGAATTTGATCTCTGACCGGCTGGTCCTGTCAGTGTGTCCGTTCTTCTGGGTGTTAATCTGCGGGTGTTGCCCTTTTTTATTTTGATCCAGTTAGGATGTAATTTTATTTAATTTTGTAAGCTCAGGTTGTTATAAGTTTTTCCTTTGGAAATATTCTCTTCTCTGGAATTTGATACTAGCGATTTTGTGGTGGCATTGGTGCTTGAAAAGTTACAAAATGTTATGTCTGCCGTTTGTCTGTTTAAATTGTCTATCCCCTATGGGTTGCGACTTCCAGTGGCTTGGACAGTACTTAGGGCCCTACATATCAGGCTGGTCTTGGTTGGGTACTAGTTTCTGTCCTGGGTGGCCTATATCAGACACGTGGTGCCCGTTATACTTGGCTGGTCCTGTTGGGGTGCCGAGTGGCTCACTCTGGTTTTTGAGTTGCGTTTTCTTGTTTTACAAGTTATTGTTTTCCTAGACGCCAGGCTAGTCCTCGTTTTATTCTTCTGGGGGCATCAGAGGGGATTGTGCTCAGTCCTACTTGTTCTATCCATGTTTAGCAGGGGGTTCTGAGGTTGGATCCTGCTATGGTGTACTCTGTAGGCTCCTGTGTTCTTCAGGCGCTAGAGTTCTTTATCCTTCCCTAAATGGGTTGGGGGCAGGGTTTTTCCATGGAACTCCGTGTTGCCAGTGGCGTTTACTCGTTTCCTCTTTTAAGGATTCCCTTGAGGACTCTGTTTTCATCGATGACGGTATCTCTTCCTTTGGGTCGAGGTGGTGTGGGCTTTTTGTCCCCTTTCCTTGGGGCTAGCCTTCTGGTCATCTGTTCTGGAAGTTTGGGCCTTTTTGGGCTTTTTGCTTCTTCCAGGATCTCATCTGCTCCCATAATTTTGGAGCTTTGCAGATTGTTGTCTGCTTTTTCCCTGTGTACGCCCCTGCTTAGGCGTTTTGGGTTTTCCTCCGCCAGGGTTCAGGATGCTTGTTCTTCAGTATATGCTTATGGGAAGTTGATCCTGATTGGATCTTGGAGATTTTGGTTATCTGCTCAATCTAGTTTACTAGGATTGAGGTTTGTTCTCTTGTTCGTTTTGCCTTAGTCTTGGACTTAGTGGGTGCTGTCCCTAGAGCCTTTGGAGACCTACCAGGGTAGCTGGGGCGTTCTTCATTGCTTAGCACCTTTTCAGTGGGGAGTTTGTATCCCGCTGTCGGTCTTTATTGCACTCTGTATCTGGGCTACTTACTTGAGAATTCAGTGTCCAGGGTACCTTGGATATGATGTCCCACTATGGTTTTTGTGATCTTTGATGCTTTGATAGCTGAAAGTCAAGAGTTCAAATCCAGCTGTAGCTATGTACTCTTCATAATGTATGTCCTCCAAATATCCTTGCTGAGATTGCATCGCCTGTTGTGCAAGGTCAGTTCTGATTGAAACCTGGGGGTTCCTCAGGGGATATTAAGGACAGTTTGGTTCTGTATCCAGGTCTCTTTGGACTGGTTCGGGACGGCCCAGTTCTCCCAGTACAGGACATCTTATGTTCCTATGGGAGGATTTTTCTCTCTCTTCTTTGAGATTTGGATATTCTACTGGACCGGCAGTGGTGGCTGAATGGTTCCTTCATTCGGTTTTTGACCCTTTGGGTCCTTATTCAGCTTACACTCCACATCTGTTTTGGGTGAGCTGTTTTGTTTTTGTTTACCCTTCCTTGGGGTAAGCTTGTCATTCCACAGTATCTGCCTGGTGCTGGGATGTCATTTTTTTCCTCTGTTTAGTGGGGTTGTCCCTTTTGCCTTGCGTGCAGGTTGCCAGGTGTAGCTGATCTCTTGTGATGTGCCATTATTGTAGAAGGTCTCCTTTGAGAGTGTCCTTATTCTTTGGGAAGGGAGCTGCGTTTGGGTTCTGGAACTCAAGCTCTTTTTTGAGGGGTTGGATCCCTCTCCTTTCCTTCCTGAAGATCTTGGGTTAGGGAATTTTCATCCCTTTGTCTTTTCGGACATTACCAGTTGATTTGTGCTGGGTCTGTTGCCCGGAGTGAGGATTAGGGCTCTGTCTGATCTGTTGATCTTTGTCCTCGTATCAGAGTTAGATCTTGGGAGCCTTCATTTGGTGGGCGTTTTCGCGATGAATCCTTCCTCTGCAGGTAGTTTTTTCTCTGCGGGTTCTGGGTCTATCCTCCCTTCCCTGCCTTTCTTGGGGAAGTGTTGATTTGCAAGATTGTCTTTTCTATAGACAGTTCTGTGCAGCTTCTAGCTTGATTAGCTAGGGTTAGTGACTTGTGTTCTTAAACCTTTTGTTGCAAGAAGTCTGGAGCTTCTATTGAGCATATTCAGTTATTCTGATGCTGTTTCTTTGCGGCTCCAGGGACGGTTCGTCATTTGTTTGCTCTATCCAGAGTGTGAGTTAGCTCTCTGCGTAGGGGAGGGGTTCTTCCATTCTCCCTTTAGTTTCAGGGCTTGTCTTACTCCCCCGGAAACGGTTAGCACTTTGGACTTTGAATCCAGCAATCTGACTGTCTTATCTTTGTTTACTCTTTTGGAGTTCTCTTGGTTTTTTTTCTTTATTGCCCTAGTTCCTGTGTGTTTTCTGGGGGTCCTTGCGGATTTCCTTATCTGAGGTTTATTTCCGGGCTGAGAGTCTGCAGGATTTTGTTTCCTCAGGGGCTCTTGGGCTCGGTCGAGTCTAATGATTCTGAGCGGTCTCTATCAAGGGCCTTGCTGGTTCTAATTGATGGGCAGCTACTCATGCCTTTTTTTGTCCTTCTGCTTCTGATGACGCAGTTTTTTTGTCGGGAGTTTGGGTGTTTTTAGCCTTTTGTACCCGCTCGTTTTGCATTCAGCTTGGGTATTGTTTTCCCAAAAGTAATGAATGCAGCTATGAACTCTCCCCGTTTATGATGAAATACTTAAATTATGCTTACCTAATAATTTTATTTTCTTCAGATGGGGAGAGTCCACAGCTCCCCGCCCGCGTTTTTTGTGTGGAGCGGCCGTAATTTTTGTTTTTGCTCTTCTGGCACCTTTTTCACCTTTTTTGTCTCCTCCTGGTGGCCAGGTTCTGTATTTCCCAAAAGTAATGAATGCAGCTGTGGACTCTCCCCGTCTGAAGAAAAGAAAATGATCAGGTAAGCATAATTTAAGTTTTTTCATCTTCTGTGGTATCTTTACCTAATATCTGGTAAAAAGGGTTAATATGTTTCCAATTCGTATATTCAGATCCGGAATGAAACAATATTTTACATGGACTTTAATTTATCCATTTTAATGAAGATATGCTATAACTTACTGTTTAATAATGCGATAAAATTCTCTGTGGCTCCAGCCACACAAAAAAAAATGTGCAAGTGCCATTTGGCTAGAGTGCCGATTTGAAAACAGTTCAAACCGTCAACTCACAAAAAAAAGTAAGAGTAATACAGAGATAAGGAAGGATTCCAAACATCTTTTCCATAAGGAAACTAAGTCCACAACCCTAAAAAGAAAGAACATATATTTTACATTTCTTTCTAATGGCAGTGAGAGTCCACAAAATCCATTCATAACCTATTGGAAATGCTTCACCTGGTCACCAGGAAGAGGCAAATACACCTCAAACAAAGCATTACATATCCCTCCCACTTCCCCTACCCTCCCAGTAGTTCTTTACCTTGTTTAATGGAGTTAGGCAGAGAGAGGTGCTCTGCTGAAGATTACGAGTGGAGTTGCTGTAAGCCATATGATCCTCTTAGTAGAGTTTTGGTGTATGCTAGCTGCTGGATGTTGCAGGGAAGGAGCCTGAGCTATTCTCCCTTTCTAGACAAATAGTGTTAGTTACACTGATTTCCCTATATGTTTCAGGACCCAGTCTGGATGGAGAGGACTCTGCTATCAACTGGGTAACTTCTGGTCACCCTTCCTTCCCCTCTGATGACTTGTTGTCAGGGGACAGTAAACATGTAAGCATAAGCTCTCACGTCATGGAAGGCGTATCTATATTTATTTAACTCTTGGATATATGAGGGACAGTGACTCTCATTTTTACATATGCTGATTAGGAGGACTCTTGTAGAAGTCGTCAGCAATATGGGATATACAGTGCTTGCATCACTTTAGAAGCAGCACCGGGTCCTCTGACTAGACTTACTATTCGGACCCGGTGGGGTTAATTTCAGCCAGTGGGAGTAAAGCTCTCTTTCAGAAATGGGCATATGTACTATACATGATCACAAGGGATCCCTTCACATGTAAGGCGTGCACTGAGCTTAAGCATTATTTCTACTATGTTTTCTCCAGCAGCAGTGGACGTGCCGGATAGCAGAGGGAGGCCTCGTTGATGCTGGAGGCCTGTTTTTGTGCCTTCCCATAGTCTTTTTATTCCCTAAGAGGTTTAGACTTTATTATTTTCCGTAAGACATAATATATTGTTTGGCTGCACTTATTTTATGACACGTGTTAACTTTGGCGGTTGTGTCTTTGCTATTGCGGCCAGTTTAGCCTGTGTTTGCTGTGCTTAGACTCCCTTTCATTCTGCCATCTAGAACTCTACTGCACCGGAGCTATATTTGCAGTGTAGAGAGCAAGGTGACTGAGCGCAAGGCATCGGTCCGGCCGGTAGAATAGGTTACAGTCTTTTCCTTCCTAAGATAGGGAGAGTCCACTGCTTCATTCCTTACTGTTGGGAAATACAACACTTGGCCACCAGGAGGAGGCAAAGACACCCCAACCAAAGGCTTAAATACCCCTCCCACTTCCTCATTACCCGAGTCATTCTTTGCCTTTTGTCACGTTAGGAGGTGGCAGAGAAGTGGCAGAAGATTCAGAGAGTCCTGAAAAAGGGCATCTGCCCTTCGAGATAGGACTGGAGTTTTAAAGGACCAGTCAACATTGTAGATTTGCATAATCAGCAAATGTAAGATAACAAGACAATGCAATATAACTTAGTCTGAACTTCAAATGAGTAGTAGATTTTTTTTCAGACAATTTTAAAAGTTATGTCTTTTTCCACTCCCCCTGTACCATGTGACAGTCATCAGCCAATCACAAATGCATACACGTACCATGTGACAGCAATCAGCCATTCACAAATGCATACACACTTATTCTTGCAGATGCTCAGTAGAAGCTGGTGACTCAAAAAATTAAAATATAAAAAGACTGTGCACATTTTGTTAATGGAAGTAAATTGGAAAGTTGTTTAAAATTGTATGCTCTATCTGAATAATGAAAGTTTAATTTTATTGAGTGTCCCTTTAAGTAGTCATGTTAACCTCCCTTTGAGAGTGATGATGAAAGTTAGAGTCTGGAGATGCAGGGAAAGTTTTTCTGCGAAACCATCCAGACTACTGCTAACAGCTCCTAAGCAATCAGTGTTGACGAGTTTCACTGCCTGCTTTCTCTCACTTAATTCCATGTCAGGAGCACTGCTATAAGACTGTCACACTTAAGAGACTGTGTTCTGTTCCACAGCATGGATCCTGGAGGTAAAATTGTTTAAATTTTTACACATAAAACGCTATAACAGGGTCACAGTGTGGCTCCTTTATACCTTGATAGGATCTAGGGTTAATATCCTCTGAAGGGGGTTTATTGAACAGTTGGGGTTAATTAATCAGTGTATTAATTATTTACATGCTGCTTTGTGTGATTTTTTCCTGGGCTGATAGACTGTGTGTTTTTGGCTGGAACAAACAGGTTTCACTTTTAAGTTTCACTTTCGGTTTTGAAAGTGTTGCACAGCTCCTATTACTTGCTGTACTTTTAATAACAGGGGAAGTACTGTTTTGCACTCCATGTGACCAGGTGCGGTCTATGTTCATTTCCTCCATTCTGGCTGAGACTTGAACCTGAGGAGAGCGTTTCCTCTGTTAACTGTCTGGGTCTAGGAGGTGGTGAGTGCCCCAGCCATTGGGAGTATAATAAAAAAATGTTTTTATGGACTTCCGGTGTGCGGCGTTCCAAGGGCCACTAACTTATGTAGCTCCGTCTATGTTGTTACCCATTAAGTTGTTTGATGGTCATAACTTTCAGCCATCCGTATTGCCCTTAACAATATTTGTGTCTGGGAACGTTTTATGATCAAGGATTACCATCTCTTGGCTACCGTGAAGCAAATTTCTACTGACAGAAGCTGGCTGGCACTGTGGCGAGACCTAGTTCTGCCACGCTGTATATAGTTTTCCAAAGTTCGCATCTCCTTTTATATCCTGACAAAATGGAACATATTACTGGTAACCTAATTGAACTGCTCGCACCTTTATTTGACTCCCTATCTGCATCAATAGGGGAACTTCTAAATGAAGTCCAACTGTATAAGAAACCACATGGTTTAAGACAGGCCTCTGCTAACGCAACATTCGTTAACACTGGAGTAAAAGTGGAGACAGCCTCTGATCGATCTGCCCTAATACCAGCTGCCACGGGATCTGTTAATGCTCCAACAAACTTTATCTTCACGCCTACTACATCTGACTACTTGATGATCAAAGCAATGGATAAGAAATTGGACCTTCCTTGCCCTGCTGTGGAAAATATCTGCCCAGGGAGCTATAATGTGAAAATGGCACAATGGTGTCCTTTGAATGGAGCCGTTTATTTTGAAGATAACTGCATACCAGGCCCGACACGCTTTCCTGCACAAATAATGTAATGGAATCCAAGGTTCAAAAAGAACATATTGCGCAGGATTTAAAGATAGAAAGAAACCATGTGACATCCTTCACTTCAAGATATCTGCTATTGTGTAGGCAAAACGAAGCGATCAATGGTCTTAACTTTTTGTGGGCTCTGAGACGTAGGAGAGGTTTCGGCTAAGTGGATTTATTCTGGACCTGACAGGCCGATTAGAATAGCCTCATTATTATAATAGAATATTTCTGCTGCATGGCTAATTTACAAATCCGCTGCACTTTAACCGTTATGTTGATGACAAAGTTTTGTCATGTTATAGATTTCCAAAATGTGTTCTCTAGATTGTAGAATCCAAATGAAAATGTTGCACTTTTGGATTCTACTACTCTGGAGCTAAGGGGTTTGGCTCTACATCTGAGTTAAGGTTGCCAAGATCTTATCTTTTCTCCAGGATGGGCTGGAGAAGGGCCTTTCTGCTAGTTCCCTGAGGGACAGCTTTCGGCCCTGTTGGTTTTATTGCACAAGAGACTGATTGAGTTTCCAGACGTGCAGTCCTTTGCTAAGACTCTGATATGGATCAGACCTGTGTTTAGATGTGGGGCTCCTCCTTGGAGCCTAAATCTTGTTCTTCTGGTTTTGCAACAGGTTCCATTTGAGCCTCTGCATTCGGTTGACATTAAATTGTTATCTTGGAAGGTTCTCTTTTTAATGGCTTTTGCCTCCACGCAGTTTCTGAGATCTCTGCTTTGCAATGTGAGCCCCCTTATCTGATTTTTCATGCATATAAGGCAGTTTTACGTACTAAATTAGGTTTTCTTCCTATGGTTGTGTCAGATCGCAACATCAATCAGGAGATTGTGGTTCCTTCCTTGTGTCCTAATCCTCCTTCATCGAAGGAACACTACTTCACAATTTGGATAGTTCTATCTTCAAGCTACTAAGGAGTTTAGACAATCTTCCTCTTTGTTTGTTGTCTATTCTGTGAAGCTTAAGGGGCAGAAGGCTACTTCTACTTCTCTATCTTTTTGGTTAAGGAGTGTCATCCGCTTAGCTTACGAGACAGCGGGACATCGTCCTCCTGAGAGGATAACGGCTTATTCCACTAGAACAGTTGGTAGTTCAAATTGAAGATCACAGAAACAGCAAGTTTAAACATAGGTCCAATGTTGAACAATAAAGTCCAATACAAAATTAAGAATACTTAAAGGGATATGAAACCCAAGTTTTTTCTTTTGTGATTCACATAGAGCATGAAATGTTAAGCAACTTTCTAATTTACCCCGCTTATCAATTTTTCTTTGTTCTCTTGGTATCTTTATTTGAAAAGCAGGAATGTAAGCTTAGGAGCCAGACCATTTTTGGTTCAGCACCCTGTGTAGCGTTTAATGATTGGTGGCTACATTTAGCCACCAATCAGCAAGTGCTACCCAGGTGCTAAATTAAAAATTAGAAAATTGCTTAAAATTGCATGCTGTATCTGAAAGTATGCTTTGGCTTTCAGGAACAAGGTAGGGAAGGCAATAACTCAGCCAAGAGTGATAGGCTGAGTGAGCTTTTATAGGAGCTCCCACACCTGAGTCTTCTAAGTGGGAGTTCCTGAAATTAGGACATGGCCCCTTTAAATCTCTGCAGCGTGCAGATGCGCGCACCTAGGGAAGGTTGCTGCACCAGGAGCAGAAGGATTTGAGTATGAAGCAATCATTCCCCAATACCGGCTAGCAAAACTCTAACCACATCCAAATTGTGAAGAAGTCTCTCTGACGAATTCTTAGGATTAGGACACAAAGAAAGGACTACAATTTCCCTGCTTAAATTATCAGAGGACACAACCTTAGGAAGAACATCAAAATTTGGTTCTTAAAACTGCCTTCTCCTGATAAAATATGAGATAAAGGAGAATCACAAGAGCGAGCAGAAACTCTTCTAGCAGAGGAAATAGACAGAAGAAACAAGACTTTCCAAGAAAGAAACTTAAAGTCCACCTTATGCATAGGCTGAAATGGAGGAGCCTGCAAAACTTTCTCCACCTTGAAACCTAAATTTGGTGTTGAAATTAGTTTAATAACAGGCTTAATACGAACCAAAGCATGAACAAAACAATGAATAATCTGGAAGATTAGCAATCATTTTGTGAAACAAAACAGAGCAAAAATCTGACCGTTCAAAGAAATAGCGGATAAACCTTTATTCAAACCATCTTGTGGAAAGCCTAGGAATCCTGAAAGAATTCCGGAGAAAACCATGATCAAGACACCAAGAAAACAAAATTCATGCTTACCTGATAAATTTATTTATTTCTTGACACAGTGAGTCCACGGATCATCTAATTACTATTGGGAATATCACTCCTGCCCAGCAGGAGGCGGCAAAGAGCACCACAGCAAAGCTGTTACATATCACCTCCCTTCCCTCCAACCCCAGTTATTCAACCGAAGCAAAGGAGAGAAAGGAAGCAACAAGGTGCATAGGTGTCTGAAGTTTATAACAAAAAACCCTGTCCTTAATAAAACAGGTTGGGCCGTGGACTCACTGTGTCAAGAAATAAATACATTTATCAGGTAAGCATACATTTTTTTTTCTTTCTAATAATACAAATCATCTAATTACTATTGGAAATCAATACCCAAGCTAGAGGACACAGATGATAAGGGAGAGACAAGACAGGGAACCTAAACGGAAGGCACCACTGCTTGAAGATCCTTTCTCCCAAAAGAAGCCTCAGCTGAGGCAAAAGTATCAAATTTATAGAATTTAGAAAAAGTATGAAGAGAGGAGCAAGTTGCAGCCTTGCAAATCTGTTCCACAGAAGCTTCATTTTTATTTAAATTCTTTTATTAATAGAAAATCTGTGCACAGTTTACAACAATATTGTATCAAGCAATGATTTAGATGTTTCAAGAATTACATTTCTTGTACAATAATACAGACTCTAACGTTTTGTTTAAACAAAAAGTAACTAGGTATAACTAGAAGGAAAAATAACAAATAATAATACATGTCCAATCTCAGAATATTGATTATAATGGTATATAATAAGTTACAATAAAGTTGCAATAAATGCACTAAATACTACAAACATTATTTTGCAGTGAATTCCCAATTACATTTGAGGAATTAGTTACGTTCCTATTATATTCATCCCAGATAGCCTGAAACATAATGAAACATTCTGTGCTCCCATTCTTAAAAGCGGAATATTCCTCCAGTTCCAACAGCTCAGTGACCTTAGCTCTCCACATTCCCAATGAGGGAATATCCTTCGTCCTCCAACATCTACCTATTAGCATTTTAACGCTATTGGTAAATATCCGAAATAGGGAAAGAAGAGATTTAGAGGGCAATTGGGTAGATTTATTCAATAACCAAATCTGGGGATCAGGTGGTATAGTAACTTGTAAGATTGTTTCTACTTCATGTATTACCTCATACCAGTAATGGTTTATTCGAGAACACCACCACCACATGTGTCCGATTCCACTTCCCACATGGCCGCATCTCCAACAATTATTGCTAGTTTTAGGATATAGTCAAACCAAACACTTTTAAAAAGCGCCAAACAAATATATTTGAAAAAACAAAATAAGCAATTCCCTAAACACATTTCATGATTAGCAATTAATAGTATAAATAATAAACTCCAATGGGCAATAAAACATTAATATATAAATAAAAAGTTGATCCTACTTTGTTGCAGGTAGTGTCCCTTTAAATAAATATGTTTCAATGTCCAGGATGAAAAAGTAAACCAATTCTCCTTTCTTGTGCAGCTCCTTTTTAATCACCGGTGTGATATCGATGAAGAAATGTAGCTTGAAAACTAAAAGAGAATGGACATGGAGCGCAAGGAAGAAAGCAGAAAGAATATCATAGTGCAATATGTCTGAATCAAAATACAGTTTATTATAAACAAGAAACAAACTCACAAATTAAAACCTCAAACAGTATGAGGTATGTGTGCAGCGTTAGTATAGATGATACTATACAGTGTCATGGAGTCCTACTCCCCCCTCCTGGCTATCCTGTCTGTGACCATCTAGTGCCCGGTGCTTGCTGCAGAAAGTAGGGGAGCTAATAGAGGTCCTCCGAAAAACAGTTCCCTCGTTCAGTAGGTCAACCCGTGTTGCCGGCAACGGTTCCTCCTGACCTGAAGGGGTAAAACGTAACACTACGTGTGCTTTTGTACCCGGATAAAAGTCGGGGGGTCTCTGAGGAGGGAATCATCAAACCTCCAAGTGGTGGAAAAGGGGCAAGAGGAGGGTCTTTGGAACTGGCAGCCGATTATAGCATGATCTGACCAGGTTAAAGGGTAAATGTCAGTGGAAGTGATATGTGATAAGCTGGTGTTGTCTGTGAAGATATAATCAATTCTTGTGTATAAGTGATGGGGGTTAGAGTAGAACGTGTAGTCTTTATCGTCTGGGTGCTGGAGACGCCAAGTATCATGGATTGCCAATTGCGAGAGAGATTGTTTAATTTGCCTAAGCGTTTTAGAAGAAGACGTGCCTGTGGAGCAGTCTAGTGTAGGGTCAAATGCTAGATTAAAATCACCCCCCAGGACCAGGCTACCTCAAGAATTTTTTTAGTAAGCTGGTAGAAGAAAGGGGCAGGATTAACACTGGGAGCGTAAATGTTTACAAGTGTTATATATTTGTGAAATACAAATCCCACCAGGATTATATATCTTCCTTCTTTATCTTTATGAATAGAGGACACGCGAAAGGGCAACCTTTTATTCACCAAAATCCCTACCCCATTATGCTTAGTAGTATGAGAAGAGAGGTAAACCTCACCAAACTTTTGAAGGCCAGCCTTGGGTTCAAACCCTCTTTTAAAATGGGTCTCCTGAATAAAGAGGATATCACCTTTATTTCTCTTATAATCTCTTAGGGCCATCAACCTTTTTTGTGGACTGTTGAGACCCTTTGTATTGTGGGATATGAACTTAATATTAGTCAGTATGCTGGTCATTAGGCTAGAAATAAAAGTATTCGGCAAATGATCAAAGTATCTAGACCATATATTATTTTTTTTTAATGCTTTCTGTGTTTTTCTTTTTTCTTTCTTTTTTTCTCTTTCTATCTTTCGACATTATGCAATGGTGATCTTATACATACTATATGACGAATTCTATCCATAACCAGTATATTTTAATTATTCAAAAGGGTTGCAACCCACTAGATTAGGTGGGGGGAGATCATAAAGGTAAGTGGTAGGGAGTTGAGAAAAGAGGGGAGGGATAGGGGACAACAACAACAAAAAAGGGGAGGGGAAGGTCTTAAATTGTGCCATTCCATATGGCCAGGATCATTTCGTAGGTATCTAGTTTTTCAATTTTAAGGTAGTGGTATCTCTCTAGGGTAATTAATTCTTGTTGTTTCCATTCCAGTATGGAAGGTATACATTGTGTCTTCCATCTTTTAGGTATTAGTTTTTTTGCCCCTGTCAACATTATCAGGAGTGCTAATTTGGCTGGGTCTGTGATTTTGGGTATCAAACTAAACAGTATACTTTCTGGTGTATTTGGAATAATTATGCCCATCTTATCTGAGATGCAGGAAAAGATTTCCTCCCAGAAAGTCCGTATTCTGGGGCAAGTCCACCATATGTGGAGAAGGGAACCTTCCTCCCCGCAACCTCTCCAGCATCTGTTGCTCAGAGAGGGAAATATTTTGTGAAGTTTTGAAGGGGTGAGGTACCACCGACTCAAGAGCTTTATGTAAATCTCTTGTATAGTAGCCGAAACTGAGGACCTTTTTGTAAGCTCAAAAGTTTTTATCCAAGAGTCAACTCCCTATTCTCCCTATTCCAAATTATAGTGTAGGATGGAAGCGTTTTGGGGTTGTCTATGGAGGTTAGTTTATATAAGATAGATATGAGATGCCTAGGCGCACCTGATTGGGTGCATAGTTTTTCAAAGGACGTAAGTTCCCGTCCCATATCTTTCTTGTGTTTATGGTGCGATATATAATGAATTAGCTGATTATATCTAAACCAAGATGAGAAGATCTCCCTATGTGTTTCCTCTAACTGAACTTGTGTTTTAACAATGTTAAGAAAATGTATGGACCCTGTTCTTAGGCTATATGGTTGTTGAATGCGAGACCCCATCTTACAGTATGGGAGGGCTGTGTTTTCTATTATAGGTGAAAGGGGAGAATGGGTAGAAGAGATGTGTGTGCTGGTCGCTAGTGTCTTATCCCATTCAGCTAATGTTTCTGCAGTAATTATGTATTTGTGCAGGTTTTTTGGCCTATGGGCCGGAGGGGTCCATGCCAGTGTTCCTACATTGTTCAGCTGAAAGATCTGCCTGTCTAGGTGTATCAACGCCTTATTCGTATTGTTATGGGACCACTCAATTATATGCTGAAGGAAGATCGCTTTTCTGTAAGCTGATAATTGTGGTACTCCCAAGCCTCCCCTGTCCCTTGACAAATACATTGTCTTCTTCGGAACTCTAGGTTTTATGTTTGCCCAGATGTACTGTTCAATGATTGTTTGTAATTGTTTTATATAACCTTCCTGCATAGGGATAGGTATAGTCTGGAGGAAGTATAAGATCCTAGGCAAGACGTTCATCTTGATCACTCCTATCCTCCCAAGCCACGACAATGGCTTGTTCTTCCGTATGGAAAGATCTCTAATGATGTCATTTTTTAATGGAGTATAGTTTTGTTTAAAGAGATCATGTATGGAGGGCGTCAAAAATACACCCAGATATTTAAGTTTGTGTTGGGCTATTAATATCTTGTATTTCTCTTTTAGCTTTTGTATGTGGTGAGACGGAGTATTTATATTCAATAATTCCGATTAATTTAAGTTGAGGAGGAAGTTGGAAACCTCCCCAAATGAATTGAGTTCTTTAAACAACTCGGGTACAGAAGTCTCAGCGTCTGTTAGAGTAAATAAGATGTCGTCTGCGTATAAGGATTGTTTAAATTCCGCATCCCCTACCCTTAAACCTCTAATTTTGGTATTGTTCCTAATTTTTTGAGTTAATACTTCAATGAATATGGCGAATAACAGGGGCGAAAGTGGACACCCCTGCCTCGTCCCATTATTTATAAGAAATGAGTCTGAGAGCATGCCATTAACTCTTACTTTTGTGTTTGGGGCTGAGTAAAGAGCCATAGACATATTTAGAAAGGCTTCTGGTAGTCCCATTTCTCTCATTGCCCTCTGCAGAAGGCCTTCTCCGCATCGGTTGAGAGTAAGACCATTGGGGTCCCTGACACCCTTGCATGATTTACTAACTGTATGACTTTCGTAACATTGTCCCTAGCTTCCCTCCCAGGTACAAATCCCACCTGGTTGGTAGAGATCAAGTTGGGTAGAAATTTATTCAACCTGTTCGCTAGAATCTTAGCCAAAATTTTCATGTCCGTGTTAATTAATGATATCGGCCTAAAATTCCCTGGGCATGTTGGTGGTTTTCCTGGTTTGGCGAGTACTGTAATATGCGCTTCTAAAAGCACTTTTGAGAGCTTGGGGTCCTTCCCAAGATTATTAAATAGTTGTAGCATATGCTTGGCTAGAACTACTTTGCATTTTTTATAGTATTTTAACGAAAACCCATCTGGGCCAGGGCTTTTGTTTGAGGGGGAGTCTTTAATGGCTTGGTGTAACTCTGCTGTCGTTATGGGGGCTGCTAGGGAGTCTGCTGCTTCCTTGTCTATAGTCGGGAGTCCTAAGTCTGAGAAGTATTGATTAGTTTTGTCTTTAAATGTCGGAGTGTCTTGTGTTCTGTTTTCATCTAGGTTATATAGTGTATGGTAATATTTCCTAAACGTATCAGCAATGTTAGCACTGTCTTTTACTTTGTGGCCCTCTGATGTGGTAAGGGAGTGAACATATGTACTTAGTTGTTTCCTCTTCAAGCTTATAACTAGAACCTTTCCTGGCTTGTTCCCACCTTCATAGTAATACTGTTTGAGAAATAACACTTTACGTTGGTGGACTTCATTCAAGTGTTGTTTTAGTTCTAGTCTAGTGTTTGTGAGATCTCCCGTAATTTTATCGTCCGAAGGGTTCATTTTATGTTTAGCTTCTAAGGAGCTAAGTGTTTGTAGTAGTTTCGAATGTTTATCTCTAGCAATTCTATTCAATTTGGATTTATGTTTTATTAAGATTCCTCTAACTACTGGTTTATGTGCCTCCCATTCTATCTGATGAGATGTGGAGGAATGTGAGTTAAGTGCAAAGTATTCCGTTATGTCCTTCTGGATAGCTTCTACCAGTATTGGGTCATTCATCAGATAATCATCCATTCTCCATATCTTAGCTGAAATAGGGATATCAGGCCACAGCACCTGGCAGGTTACCGGTGCGTGATCCGACCACATTATAGAACCAATGTCACACCTATTCGTGATGGTTAAACCTTGTGAGTCCGTGAATATATGATAAATTCTCGTGTAGCAATTATGGGGATTCGAGTAAAAGGTGTAATCCCTATCTAGTGGATGGAGAGTTCTCCATATATTGTGAAGTGTAAGACTTTGGAGAGTGCTTTTAATGGGTTTCAACGTAGAGTTAGGTATACTGGAGGACCCTCTGGATGAGTCCAGAGAGGGGTCAAAGGAGAGATTAAAGTCTCCCGCCAAGATAGTGACCCCTTGAGAGTGATCAAGGAGTAAATTAGCAATTTTTTAAAAAAATCCTGATTTTGCAGTGTTAGGAGCATAAATATTGAGGAGTGTAATGGCCATAAAGTGATCCCTTTAGGAGGATATATCGTCCTTCTTGGTCTCTTTCAATGTGAAGTACTTGTAGTGGCAGTGTCTTGTGTATGAGTATGCCTACACCGGCTTTTTTGTTTGGCCCTGAGGCGAAGAATGCTTATGGGTATTGTACATTATACCATCTGGGCTCCCTCCCCCTCTGAAAATGAGTCTCCTGAAACATCAGGATGTGGCTACTTAACTTATTCAACTCTCGGAAGGTAATGGAGCGTTTGCCGGGATTGTTTAATCCTTTAGCATTCATTGTGGTCACCTGAAGCGTATGATCTTGGAATTTACTGACCTTAGAATACATTTTATCTTTCTAGGGGTGGGGGGAAAAAAAGGGGCGAAAGAGGAGAAGGAGGGGGAGAAAAGAGTTAGATCAAGGGAAATTTAGTCTGATACAGAGGGGGTTGTAATATATTTCAGAATTACAGTGAAACAATAGTAATTTTGTCAAAAGACGCAGTGTCTCTAACTGAGAATCTAAACTAAACTAACAGGGGTAGTATACCCAATTCGGCAATAGACAAACAATAACAATGTATAAATAAATAATTAAACACCCAGCTTTGTAGGAGAGAATGACATTGTCAGGTAGGGGGGAAAGAGGATGGGAAGAGTTAGGGGACCTAGGGGAGGGGGAAGGGGGGGAGGAGAGAGAGGAGGGGTGTAGAGAATGTAAGTGAGGAAGGCCAGTACTGAGATGGAGGGCTCTCTTTACTTAAATATTTGAAGGTCTGAGGGGAGTGATGGGGGGTGAGGGTCGGGGAGAGGCATAGGCTAACATTAAAGAGGAAATGAGCATTATTATACAGTGTACATTCAGAGTTTCCAAGGAGGAAATAACAGTATCTATGAACAGTAAGTACATTTTTAGCATGGAACAAATACCTTACATGGTACCATCAGATTTTCTAAGGAGGAAATAACCATGTCAATAAACAGTAAATAATTTTTTTTCCTTTTTTTAAAAAAAAAAAAAAAATGGAACTAATACCTTATATGAACATTTATAACTTGTTCCTCTAACCATAACTTTTTTCTAGGGCAGAGTGTAAAATGTGAACATTAAATATAACTCATCCTTCTATTGTAAGAACATAACAATCCCTGGGGGTGATGTGAATATATATCTATATTTCAAGGAAAAGGTCCTAAGGATCCATTCCTTACCAATAGCATATGAAGCTTGTTCAGCTATCTGTGTCATTTTAAGCTAAACATACTAACTGCCATCTTTAACTACTCTTAGTATATAGAGGTTAGCATTTTTCATATTTATAGGTTGCTGTTTGAGCCTTTCATTCTAATAGGAAGATGTTAAAGAACAGTCTTTGTAGAGTCCGTATGATTAAACAGCACTACGTATCTATATGCCATTTTACAGTTCCAGAAACCTAATTATCCCTTATACAACAATTCTGAGGGGCCTCACCATTTTGAACAGCAAAAGGAGTACTTATCTAGGCTTCAGAGGTAGAGTCCCTGAGGGATGTAGATGGTCTGTGTGCTTCACTTCTTGATGTGAGATCCGTGCTCTTCTCTGAAGTTCCCTGTAAGTCCAGGTCCTTGTAGAATAATTGGGGGTCAGTCCCAGGTCTGTATATGACAGTCCTGTTGTTGTGGTTGACTATCAATGAAACAGGAAATCCCCATCGATACAGAACTTTGATTGAGCGAAGATGAGAAGTTCCCGGCGTTTTTGGAGAGTTGCTGGAGAGAGATCAGAAAATATTTGTATTTCCTCACCTGCGTGAAAGATAGGATGCTTCGATCTAGCACACTTTATAATTTCCTCTTTGTCTTTAAAACTGAGGAACTTTACTATAATGTCTCTAGGAGGCGCTTTGGGGGGGCTTAGGCCTAAGAGCCCTATGAGCCCTTTCAATGGGAATTTCTTTTGCTGAAGGGGTGTCCATCATTACCCTGAATAATGCCTGAAGATATCCCTCTATAGCTGGGGGGTGAACCGTCTCTGATATGCCCCTAAATCTGAGGTTATTGCGCCTGCAGCGGTTATCTAGGTCCTCCATTTTGTTTGTTAGAAAGTACAGGTGTTCTGATTGATTCTGAATTTCTTTTGAATTGTTCTGGAGGTTGACAGTTAAGGCATTATGATGTTCCTCAATCTTTAGAACTCTTTGATCAAGAGCACTCGGGTCCTTTCGTAGGTCCCCAAATAAATTCCTCATTTCTTGGGGTACACCTTTTATATCTTCCTTTGAAGACAAATGCTATATATTTTCCTTAGTGATGAAGGGAGAATGTGAATTATCAGTTTGGGGTTCCTGTGTTGTTCTGTGTTCTTGACTATGTGCCATAGTGTCTCTTGAATTGTCAGGTCTAGAGTCAATTGGTTTGAGATAATGGCTTAAAGGGTTAGAATTGTTAGTTTTCCCAGTTTTGTTCTGACTTTTACAAGGCATCCCCTAAGCAAGTGACCATATGGAGTTAAGAAGAGTGATCCTGGTTCAGAGTGACCGTGTCTGCACCCTAGTATTAATGATCTCTTAAAGTTTAGTTGGAGTTAACCTCTCATTTATATAGTGAAAGGCTCCAGAATGTGGAAAAGAGCAAGGCAAAAGTTAAACAAAGTTTCTCCCTGTTTCCAAAACAAAACTGTTTGCAGTACAATGGGGCAAAGGCGACACAGATCGCCACTCACCAAGACCTCTGCACTGCTCTGTCGGCTCAAACAAGCGGCCTCTGTCTGTGACGCAGCTCCGTTGGGTCTATTAACATCTATGTGTCAGCCGAGTTCCGATGTAGAGATCCGATCCACAGACTGCCTCAGTGCACCTGCTCCACTCGATGCCGTAGGTAATTGGTAGGTTTATCCCAGTGGTGCTTGCTTCCGACCAGTATTCACCGTCACCGAGGACGCTCACTGCTATCGCACTAGGCCTCTGAAGCGCACGTTGCAAAACGATGCTTCTAATACTGTAAAATATGTCTGACCTAATTATCTTCTTCTGTCAGACGATTGTCCCCACTTTGCTGGTTAATGTCCTCCAGGAATAGGGTTAGGAGAGAAAAGGGAAATGCCGGGTTTTAGCTATACTGACATTTTGGGTATTAGGAGCCCTTCTATTTTGCGGCCATCTCCCTGCGTGGCCAGACTCCACCCCCCTATACCATATTTTTTAAGCTGGGAGGATAAATTTTCTGAGATTGGACGAAAGTTTAAATTAAAATAAACAACAGAACATGAAATTACATTAGATACAAACTTAAACAAACAGTATATATTAGTAACCATAACATTTGTAAGAAGTGTATGAGTCATTCTACAATACACTTTACTTGGGGGAAGAAGTATCGCCTAACTAACTCTCAGGTTAGAATTATTCTAGATATGTCAGGATAAGGGCATAGGACAAGTGTTATATTTTCCCAAATGAGAAATGTGTTCGAAAAATAAAGTGGATGAGGAAATCATTAAGAGTGCCAGACAACTAACCGCTGGAGGAGTGCCATCTCCACATTACAAGGTGTAAGGATGGAACCCCTACAGGCTCCATTTGGTTATCAGTTATCAATTGTGACGTCAAATTTAAGGCTCTAAAGGGTTCCTTACCAGTGAAATATTTAAATTATGTAACAAGGGCAGACATGGCTAATAAGTTGACATAGGGATTCTTAATGTTGTGAATGAGGGACTAGGGTAGCAGATCAGATATTCCGCAACATGTTATGCTATTACACATGTCTCAACTCAAACAGACAACAACATTATAACTTGTGTAGCACTTATCAATGATCAATACATTACCAGAACGTGTTCATCCCCCACTCTTCCGTAACTGCTAGAACACTTTTAAAATAGAGAAAACGGGAAGGAAAAGTATATTATGACCGTGAGACCTAAAGGGCGACATAGGCCCAAACCAGGTCTGAAATACAGTGAAGGCAGAGTAAAACAAACAAATGTCAAAGAGTGGAAACACTTCATGGCGGCAGGGCTCCATCTCCTGGAGGTAAGGCGCTTGTCTGTTCCATCTCTGTTCCATTGGTGTGATGATAATTGCTTCAGCTGGCGGGTTGAATTTGATATTGAGAGATCTAGAAAGTTGATCAAGATCATTGTAATGCTTATAAATAATTTGTGACCCATTGTGGTTTATTATCAGACTGAAGGGAAAGCCCCAGCGGTATTTTATACAATATTCTTGTAGTGTGCTTGTGATAAACTTGATCTCCTTGCGCCTCTGGATCGTGTAGGGGCTGAGGTCTTGGTATATTTGCAATGAGTGCCCTTGGTACGAAATAGACTGCTGAGCTCTAGCTGCCTGCCAGATAGTGTCTTTTGCAGTGAAACACAGAAATCTGATGATGACATCTCGTGGAGGTTTAGGTGGAGGGTGTAGCGCCCTGTGGGCTCTGTCAATATCCTCATTAAGCAGCAGTGGGGAGTTAGGTGATAAGTGGTGAAATAGCCCTTTAAGGTATTTTTTTAGCTGATCTTGTAGTAAGTCTTCGGGAATACCACAAATTCGCAGGTTATTCCTTCGGCCACGATTGTCCAGGTCCTCTACCTTATTTTGTAGGGACTGCACCATAGAATCTTGAATGGAAAGTTGCTGCGTGTTGGAGCTAACAAGACCCTCCTCCAAGTATTCAATCCTAGCACCCATCTCATTCAAATCTCTTTTCAAATCTCTCATCTCTTCCTTTATGAATGATTTTAACGACTCCAGATCTGATTTGGAGGGTAGTGTCGCCAACTTCACTTGTATGGCCTGCAGTGAAACCTGTTGATTGTTTTTTGTCTCTGAGGGAAAAGATAATCCTGACATTTCAGGGGTCCCCATAGTCGCAGCTGAGGAGGTATCCGTTGCTTGAAAAAAAGAAGATACTGAAGGGGTCTGTAGTTGTGTTTTTACAGGTTTATCAGATTTTTGTCCTTTTTTTGGAGTCATTGTAGAACCCTTTAATAGGTGGATTGACCAATTCAAAATGGAGCAGTTTTCCCTTGTATATGGTATGTGGGAGGGGGATGGGTGATTTTCCCTGATTATGAACAGGGTTATGTTCTGTTCGGTATGGATGTGGGTTTTAAGTTTCCCTGCTTAGTAGACTTTGGGCTGGTTATAATTAGCAGATATGCACCACAATGTCCATGCTAGTGTTATTAAACCCAGTGCAAAAATCAACTGCAGCAAACACTCCGGTGAGGTCGTTTACCTTATGGGACCAGTTATGCTGTTGTCTCAGCCCAGCCACGTGGGTAACATGATCAGCGAGCGGTGGTTGTAAGAGCAGGTAGGGAGGAACGTTTCCTCGGAGTTCCGTCCTTTTGTCTCCGGCAGCGGGCTATAACCCGGACCTCCGCTGGCTGTGTGTAAGTATGAGCGCAGCTGATGTTGAAGGAGGTTTGAGGTCTCCGTTAGGCAAAGATGACGGCGCCCGGGAGTGTCCCAGATATCGCATCTAACCGCCGCTGCTGACTATGCTCCAGGGGTCAGGGAATTTAGGCTGACTATCTTTGCGCAACTCTCCAGTGTCCTTTTTTATTTATTGTAGCTGTCTCCTGACCGCATATAGAGAGCTGAGAGTGCAGGCTGATACGGAGCTATACTAATGTGCAGCCATGTTCCTGCACGGCTTGGCTCCGCCCCCGTCAAGAAGCTTCATTTTTGAATGCCCAGGAAGAGGAAACAGCTCTCATAGAATGAGCCATAACTCTTTCAGGAGGCTGCTGTCCAGCAGTTTCATAGGCCAAGCGAATGATACTCTTCAGCCACAAAGAAAGAGAGGTAGCCGTAACTTTCTGCCCCTTACGTTTTCCAGAGAAAACCACAAACAGAGAAGAATACTGACGAAAATCCTTAGTCACCTGTAAATAGAATTTCAATGCATGCACCACGTCCAGATTGTGCAGCAGACGTTCCTTCTGAGAAGAAGGGTTAGAACACAAGGAAGGAATGACAATCTCCTGAATAATCATCGATCTGAAACCACTTTATGGAGAAACCCTAACTTAGTACACAAAACTATCTTATCTGAATGAAAAGTAAGGTAAGGAGACTCATACTGTAATGCCGAGAGCTCTGAAACTCTACGAGCAGATGAAATAGCAACAAGAAACAAAACCTTCCAAGATAACAACTTAATATCTAAGGAATGCATAGGCTCAAACGGAGCCTGTTGAAGAACTTTAAGAACTAGATTAAGACTCCAGGGAGGAGTAACCGGCTTAAAGACAGGCCTGATTCTGACCAATGCCTGACAGAACGATTGCACGTCTGGTACATCCGCCAGACGTTTATGTAACAAAATAGACAAAGCAGATATTTGACCCTTTAGGGAGCTTGCTGATAAACCCTTCTCCAAACCCTCTTGGAGAAAAGACAAAATTCTAGGAATCTAAACTCTACTCCAACTACTTTGGATTCACACCAATGCAGATATTTACGCCATATCTTATGGTAAATCTTACTAGTCACAGGCTTACGAGCCTGAATCATGGTTTCAATGACCGAATCTGAAAATCCACGCTTAGATAAAATTAAGCCTTTAATCTCCAAGCAGTCAGCTTCAGAGAAACTAGATTTGGATGAAGGAAGGGCCCTTGAAGTAGAAGGTCCTTTCTCAATGGAAGTCTCCAAGGTGGAAGAGATGACATCTCCACCAGGTCTGCATACCAGATCCTGCGAGGCCACGCCGGTGCTATGAGGATCAACGACACCCTCTCTTGTTTGATTTGAGTAATGACTCGAGGGAGGAGATCGAACAGGGGAATTAGGTATGTGAGACTGAAATTCCAAGGTACCGCCAGAGCGTCTATCAGTAACGCCTGAGGATCCCTTGACCTCGACCCGTACCTCGGATGCTTGGCATTCTGCCGAGATGCCATGAAATCCAGCTCCGGCTGTCCCCATTTGAGAATCAAGCTGGAAAACACTTCCGGATGGAGTTCCCACTCCCCCAAGTGAAAGGTCTGTTTACTCAGAAAATCCGCCTTCCAGTTGTCCACTCCTGGGATGTGGATCGCCGACAGGCAGCAATTGTGGGACTCCACACACTGAATTATCTTGGCTACCTCTGCCATGGCCAAGGAACTCTGAGTTTCCCCCCTGATGGTTGATGTAAGCCACTGAAGTTATGTTGTTGACTGGAACCTGATAAACAGGGCCAAAGCTAACTGAGGCCAGGCCAGAAGAGCATTGAAGATTGCTCTCAGCTCCAGAATGTTTATGGGTAGAACAGACTCCGACGAGTCCATGTCCCTTGAGCCTTTAGAGAGCCCCAGACTGCTCCCAATCCCAGTCGGCTGGTGTCCATTGTCACAATCACCCAGGTGGGTCTGCGGAAGCAGGTTCCCTGGGAGAGATGTTCCTGAGACATCCACCAAAGAAGAAGATGTAATCGTGGAGACAGATCCACATAATCTCCGTTCCACTGCCTGAGCATGCATAACTGCAGAGGCCTGAGGTGCAAACAGGCAAACGGGATGATGTCCATGGCTGCTACCATCAGACCGATTACCTCCATGCATTGAGCCACTGATGGTTCCCAAGAAAACTACCCTTGTAGTTGGAACTAAGGAACTTTTTTCCAAATTCACCTTCCATCCGTGAAATCGCAGGAAGGATAACAACATTTCCATGCAGGATCTTGCTTGTTGAAAGGACCAGAATATCGTCCAAATAAGGTGCCACTGCAATGCCCTGCAATCGGAGCACCGCCAACAGGGATTCTAGAACCTTTGAGAAAAAAACTGGTGTTTGTCTAGAAATGCAAACCTCAGAAACTTGTGATGGTCCCTGTCTTGAAGGACAGTACTCTGAGGAATTTGTTTAAACTTTTGATATCTAAAATTGGTCTGAAGGTTCACAGACCCTGATCCTGCATTGGAACAGGAACTATCACTCCCAGGTCGGAAAGATCTTGAACACAGTGTAAGAACGCCTCTCTTTTTATCTGGTCTACAGATAATCTTGAGAGAAGAAACCTGCCCCTGGGAGGAACAGTTTTGAACTCTAGTTTGTATCCCTGGGACACGATGTCCACCGCCCAGGGATCCTGAACATCCCAAACCCAAGCCTGAGCGAAGAAGGATAGTTTGCCCCCCACAAGATCCGGTCCTGGATCAGGGGTAGACCCTTCATGCTGACTTTGAGTCATTGGCGGGCTTCTTAGATTGCTTTCCCTTGTTCCACGACTGGTTGGACCTCCATGAAGGCTTGGACTGTTCTTGTTTTGTAGAGGGAGAGGAAGGCTTATCCTTGAAGTTTTGAAAGGAACAAAAATTACTCTGACGTCCCTTCTGCTTATTCCTCTTATCCTGAGGGAGGAAATGACCTTTTTCTCCCGTAATGTTGGAAATTATCTCAGCCAGACCCAGCCCAAACAAGGTCTTTCCCTTGTAAGGGATCGCCAAAACCTTAGACTTAGATGACATATCCGCAGACCAGGATTTCAACCATAAGGCTCTGCGAGCCAGTACGGCAAAACCAGAAATTTTTGCTCCTAGCTTAATAACCTGTAGGGAAGCATCCGTAAAAAAAGAATTGGCCAACTTAAGGGCCTTGATCCTATCCTGGATCTCTTTGAGGGGAGTGTCTGTCTGAATAGAATCAGACAATGCATCAAACCAGTATGCTGCTGCACTAGTGACGGTAGCAATACACACCCGCAGGTTGTCATTGTAAACCCTGGTGTACATACATTTTCTTGAGTAACCCCTCTAATTTCTTGTCCATAGGATCCTTAAAGGAACAACTATCTTCTATGGTCTGTAAAATGTAGACCGGTAACCGCAACTCTGTTAATGTCTGTGACTAAGCTATTTCTCCGCTACGGAACACAGGAAGTGTAGGGGGAAAAAGGCGCGCAACAGAAAATGCCGCCTCAGCTAACCCCGCTCATTGTGGGCGTTACAACGTTAACCTCCCAATCGGCTAAATGTATTACTAAAGCCGCAGGGAGTAAAGTAACAATAAAAAACACCATTGGAACATGGAGGTAAGCATCCTTTAAATCTATTGTGGACATAAACTGCCCTTGCTAAATTAAAGGAAGAATAGTCCAAATAGTCTCCATTTTGAAAGTTGGAATTCAAAGCTTTTAGATCCAAAACTGGTCTGAAAGTTCCCTCCTTGGGAACAATAAAGAGATTTTTAAAAAATCCCTTTCCCTGTTCAAACAGAGGAACATAAACTATTACTCCTATGGATTCTAAATCCAGAACCAATGGAAGAAAAGCCTGAGGTTTTAAAGACTTCAGAACATTTGACATAAGAAACGTTCCTCTGGGAGGCCTAACCCTGAAACCTATCCAATAACCTTCGGAAACTATATTCAGAGTCAAAGAATCAGAAAAATTCCAAAACCATGCCTCCTGAAAGAGACTTAACCTGCTCTCTACCAGGGAACCTGGGTTAGGGACCACACCTTCATGCGATTTGGGAGCAGGAGTGGACTTCTCCTCTTTTGACTTGTTCCAATTAGAGCTTGGTTTCAACCCCAGGGACCTTGCTTAGCTGAGGAGGAATCAGATCTTTGCTCTTTATTCTGACAAAAGGAATGAAAATAGCTAGAAACCTTAACAAATTACCCTTAGATTTCTTATCTTGGGGAAGAAAATCTCCCTTTATTATTATTATTATTATTCTTTATTTATAAAGCGCAAACAGATTCCGCAGCACTGTCCATGGGTAACAAAAATAAAAGGACAGTACAATATGAGACACCAGACTAAAATTTAACAAACAAATAAAGTAACTGAAAATAATGGAATCTAAATCGGCACCAAACTATCGGCTAGATTACGAGTTT
The DNA here is from genome assembly GCF_027579735.1 of Bombina bombina. Lineage (NCBI taxonomy): Eukaryota > Metazoa > Chordata > Amphibia > Anura > Bombinatoridae > Bombina > Bombina bombina. The sequence continues at coordinate 1,046,620,580 of NC_069504.1, forward strand.
GGCGTTAGCCTTAAAAAGCACCGTTAAGGAGTCCTAATGCTGCTTTTTAACACCCGCTGGTATTACAAGTTTGTCAGGTACAGGTGTACTGCCCACTTTTCTTCCGCAACTTTTCCATACTGCAAATCCCTTTACGTCAATTGCGTTTCCTATCTTTTTAATGGGATTTTCCTAATGCTGGTATTACAAGTCTTGGAAGAAGTGAGTGGTACACCCTCTCCTGTCAAGACTCCTACCGCATTTAAAAGTCAGTAGTTAAGAGTTTTATGGGCTAACGCCAGAACATAAAACTCTTAACTAAAGTGCTAAAAAGTACACTAACACCCATAAACTACCTATGAACCCCTAAACCGAGGCCCCCCACATCGCAAACCCTATAATAAAATAATTTAACCCCTAATCTGCCGACTGGACATCGCTGCCACTTTAATAAATTTATTAACCCCTAAACCGCTGCACTCCCACCTCGCAAACACTAGTTAAATATTATTAACCCCTAATCTGCCGTCCCTAACATCGCCAACACCTATCTACATTTATTAACCCCTAATCTGCCGACCCCAACGTCGCCGATACTATTATAAATTTATTAACCCCTAAACCTAAGTCTAACCCTAAATCTAAATCTTTTTAGTGTGCTAAAAAGTACACTAACACCCATAAACTACCTATGAACCCCTAAACCGAGGCCCCCCACATCGCAAACCCTATAATAAAATAATTTAACCCCTAATCTGCCGACTGGACATCGCTGCCACTTTAATAAATGTATTAATCTCTAAACCGCCGCACTCCCACCTCACAAACACTAGTTAAATATTATTAACCCCTAATCTGCCGTCCCTAACATCGCCAACACCTATCTACATTTATTAACCCCTAATCTGCTGACCCCAACGACGCCGATACTATTATAAATTTATTAACCCCTAAACCTAAGTCTAACCCTAAATCTAACCCCCCCCCAACTTAAATATAATTTAAATTAAACTAAATAAATTTACTACAATTAAATAAATTATTCCAATTTAAAACTAAATACTTACAGATAAAATAAACCCTAAGCTAGCTACAATATAACTAATAATTACATTGTAGCTAGCTTAGGATTTATATTTATTTTACAGGCAACTTTGTATTTATTTTAACTAGGTACAATAGTTATTAAATAGTTATTAACTATTTAATAACTACCTAGTACAAAATTACCTGTAAAAAAAATCCTAACCTACAATTACACCTAACACTACACTATCATTAAACTAATTCCCTAAGCTACCTACAATTAATTACAATTAAATAAAAAAAAAAAAAAAACAACAACAACCTAAATTACAGAAAAAAAAGAATTACAAGAATTTTAAACTAATTACACCTAATCTAACCCCCCTAATAAAATAAAAAAGCCCCCCAAAATACCCTATACTAAATTACAAATAGCCCTTAAAAGGGCCTTTTGCGGGGCATTGCCCAAAAGTAATCAGCTCTTTTACTTGTAAAAAAAAAATACAATCCCCCCCAACATTACAATCCACCACCCACACACCCCTACTCTAAAACCCACCCAATCCCCCCTTAAAAAAACCTAACACTAACCCCCTGAAGATCACCCTACCATGAGCTGTCTTCACCCAGCCGGGCACAAGTGGTCATCCATACGGCAGAAGTCTTCATCCGATCAGGGCAGAAGAGGTCCTCCAGACGGCAGAAGGCTTCATCCAGGCTGCATCTTCTATCTTCATCCTTCCGGCGCGGAGCGGATCCATCTTCCATCCAGCCGACGCGGAGCATCCTCTTCAATCGAAGTCCTAACGAAGAATGAAGGTTCCTTTAAATGACATCATATAAGATGGCCTCCCTTGAATTCCGATTGGCTGATAGGATTCTATCAGCCAATCGGAATTAAGGTGGAAAAATCTGATTGGCTGATGCTATGAGCCAATCGGATTGAAGTTCAATCCGATTGGCTGATCCAATCAGCCAATAGGATTGACCTTGCATTCTATTGGCTGATTGGATCAGCCAATCGTATTAAACTTCAATCCGATTGGCTGATAGCATCTGCTAATCAGATTTTTCCTACCTTAATTCCGAATTTGAGGGACGCCATCTTGGATGACGTCATTTAAAGGAACCTTTATTCTTCGTTAGGACTTCGATTGAAGAGGATGCACCGCATTGGCTGGATGGAAGATGGATTCGCTCCGCGCCGGAAGGATGAAGATAGAAGATGCAGCCTGGATGAAGCCTTCTGTCGTCTGGAGGACCTCTTCTGCCCCGATCAAATGAAGACTTCTGCCGTATGGAGGACCACTTGTGCCCGGCTGGGTGAAGACGGCTCAAGGTAGGGTGATCTTCAGGGGGTTAGTGTTAGATTTTTTTTAAGGGGGGATTGGGTGGGTTTTAGAGTAGGGGTGTGGGTGGTGGATTGTAATGTTGGGGGGGATTGTATTTTTTTTTACAGGTAAAAGAGCTGATTACTTTGGGGCAATGCCCCGCAAAAGGCCCTTTTAAGGGCTATTTGTAATTTAGTATAGGGTAGGGAATTTTATTATTTTGGGGGGCTTTTTTATTTTATTAGGGGGATTAGATTAGGTGTAATTAGTTTAAAATTCTTGTAATTCTTTTTTTATTTTCTGTATTTTAGTGTTTTTTTCATAATTTAGTTTATTTAATGTAATTGTAATTAATTGTAGGTAGTTTAGGGAATTAGTTTAATGAAAGTGTAGTCTTAGGTGTAATTGTAACTTAGGTTAGGATTTATTTTACAGGTAATTTTGTACTTAGCTAGGTAGTTATTAAATAGTTATTTAATAACTATTGTACCTAGTTAAAATAAATACAAAGTTGCCTGTAAAATAAAGATAAATCCTAAAATAGCTATAATGTAAATATTAGTTATATTGTAGCTATATTAGGGTTTATTTTATAGGTAAGTATTTAGTTTTAAATAGGATTAATTTATTTAATTATAGTAATTTTATTTAGATGTGTTTAAATTATATTTAAGTTAGGGGGGTGTAAGGATTAGGGTTAGAATTAGGTTTAGGGGTAACACATTTAGTTATAGTGGCGGCGACGTTGGGGCAGCAGATTAGGGGTTAATAATTGTAGATAAATTGCGGCGACATTGGGGACGGCAGATTAGGGGTTAATAAATATAATGTAGGTGTCGGCGATGTTAGGGGCAGCAGATTAGGGGTTCATAGGTATAATGTAGGTGGCGGCGGTGTCAGGAGCGGCAGATTAGGGGTTAATAAGTATAATGTAGGTGGCGACGATGTCGGGGGCGGCAGATTAGGGGTTAATAAGTGTAAGGTTAGGGGTGTTTAGACTCAGGGTTCATGTTAGGGTGTTAGGTGTAGACTTTTTTTTTTAACTTTCCCATAGGAAACAATGGGGCTGCGTTAGAAGCTGGACGCTGCTTTTTTGCAGGTGTTTGTTTTTTTTAAGCCGTCTCAGCCCAATTGTTTCCTATGGGGAAATCGTGCATGTGCACGTTTTAGCCAGTTTACCGCTACCGTAAGCAACGCTGGTATTACAGTGAGAGGTGGAGCTAAATTTGCTCAACGCTCACTTTTCTGAGGCTAACGCAGCCATTCAGAAAACTTGTAATACCAGTGTTGTTTAAAGTGAGCGCTGGAAAAAAAGGCTTGTTAGCAACGCAAGTCTTTACCGACAAAACTCATAATCTAGGCGTATTTCTTTCCTTGAAAAGAAATATTTAAGTCTAGATTTAGAGACTGCATCAGCAGACCATGGCTTTAACTATAAGGCTCATCCAGAAAGAACAGACAAGGAAATACTCTTAACATTAATCATAATGATGTTGAAATTGGCATCCCCAATTAAAGGAATTTGCACATTTAAGTAAACCTAAAAGGTTAATAAACTCTTGTCAGAATCCTCTGAAATCCAATCAGAAAGACTATCCAACCAAATGGAAACAGCAGCAGAAACATGAAATAGCTGGTCTGAAAAGATAACCTGCTTGCAAATAAGCAGGTTATGTTTTCAGATATAAAAGGATCCAAGCTTCCTATTCAAGGGGTCTTTGGAAGAAGTGCTATCTTCCAAAGGGACAGTAGTATGTTTAGGCAAAGTGTAAATGGTGCCATCTGCCTTAGGGACAAATTCCCAAAGTTCAATATTAGAAGCTGGAAGAGGATACATTCTTTTAAACCTTTCATAAGGATTAAATAAATTACCAGGTTTAGACCATTCTTTAGTAATAATTCTAGCCTCAGCCACTGGAAAAACTTCAGAAAAATCTTTTGCAGGTTTAGAATAAGAATCTAGATGATTAGTAGATCCCTCTTCAGAAACAAAATGTTATCTTTATCTTATCAGCTTATTTTATCTCTAAAGTAAGCAAAACCTCCTTTAATAAAGAACGAATGTGATCAATTGAATAAAAGGAGGAAGAAGCAGGCTCAAGATCAGAGGCAGGCCCCTGATCATCAGAGAAAACCTCACCCCAGAGGCTTCATTATCCTCATGAGACACAGGTATATTATTACTAGTAGAAGGCAAATCATGTACTTACTTTTTATGTTTACTTGAAGGAGGAATGACTGCCAATATTTCAGACACTGTAGCCTTAAAGGAAAATGAAACCCCAAAAAAATCTGTCATGATTTAGGTAGAACATACAATTTTAAACAACTTTCCAGTTTACTTCTATTATCAATTTAATTCTCTTGATATCATTTGTTGAAGGAGCAGCAATGCACTATTGGTTTCTAACTGAACACATGGGTGAGCCAAGGACAATAGGTATATATATGCAGCTACCAATCAGCAGCTAGAACCTAGGTTCTTTGCTGCTCCTGAGCTTACCTAGATAAACCTTTCAGCAAAGGAAAACAAGAGAAGGAAGCAAATTAAATAATAGAAGTAAATTAGAAAGTTGTTTAAAATTGCATGTTCTTTCTGAATCATGAAAGAAAAAAAATTAAGTGTCATGTTCCTTTAATAAATTCCTTCATGTCAGGAGCAATATAAACTGAATCTTCCTGTAATGAACAAAGAGAAGGAGCAATAATACCTTTGGAGGCAAGTGCAGCATTAGATTGGTTTGAATGCATCAAAACATTGACAGGTATCACATAAGTATGAAGGAGGTGATACATCAGCCTGTTTACAATACACACTTAACATTGGTAGAACAGTGTTCAGAAATGTCAGCTTCCAAGGTAAGAAAAGAAACAGATTCAGAAGATTCCATAGTGAACAATTTCACAGTTATTAATCACCAAAATAAGCGTTCTCATAGGAAACGAAGATACATTTCCCCCGGACAACAGCTGTATCTGCAAGTGAACCAAACAAATGAATATAAAAATCTAAAATTGCACTAAAAGGAACGCAGCCATGCACGCATCTGTGCACACGAACCCATGTGGCCAACGATAAGTTACTTTTATTCTATGGGGGGGGGAATTATCCCCAGGAGTAAAATAAATCATATGTCCCAAAAAAGAGAGCCCCTTATATATGGGGAGAAAGCAACTAATCTGACTCCAGCTAAAAGCTGGTTAAAACAAGGGTTACAAAATTTAAAAATAAAGAACTTTTACCTATAACACTCTCCTACCTGAAAGCAGGAAACTAGTCCTGTACTGAAAACATATCAGCAGAGAACATAGGAGTTAACTGTAGACTCAATAGGAGGAGGCAAAAGACAATTCCCTGCAACATCCTTGGGAAGAGTGACTTAAATTCTCTTTCGAAAAATAAAAAAGGCACGCCCTGAACATCCTCTTGACAAGCACTGCACTCTAAGGCGAAATGGGCCTCAACTCAGTCCGAGAACCGCTCTCAATGAAGACATCATCAGCACATCTGTATTCTTCAACTTCCTCCAGCGGAGGCAAAGATAAGACTAACTACCATATAGGTGGGAGGAGTTATAAAGATCTATTGTGGTCTGGGAATCTTTGCCTCCTTCTGGTGTCAGGGAAGGTAGTTCCCAGGAGTAATGGATCGTGAACTTACCACTTTTTTGAAGTGGATGGCAGGAGCGCGGGATATTAGAATTACATCACTATATTACAAAGTTATAGCGTATCTTCATCAGAATAGATTAATTAAAGTCCATCTAAAATATTGTTTCCATTTCGGATCTAATTATACGAATTGGAAACTTCACCATCATTTTAATAACTATAGGAGAAACTTAGTGGAAAGCTTAGTGGAATTGAAGCTATAATTGTAAAGATATAAGATGAACTTTGTAGCTAAATTAGTAGTAGTAAGAGCTAGTGTTGTTCACAACCAGGTTAAATCTTCCCATATGAGGCCCCAGTATTCACTGTGCATTATGGGGGCAAAACAGGTATCAGTGGTGATGCTGCTGGTTGCACAAACTATTGTTGATCTATACATCCTTTCTGCTGTTGTTACAAGCCATAAGACTCCTTGAAAAGTCTGCATTGCAGCAGTGGAACGGACAGAAAAGCAGAGAATCGAATGCGCCATACTACTGGCTTGAAGCGCTCATCCTCGGCATTCGTTACAGAGCCATTGTCTGGTCTAGACACGTGTAAGACCTAGTGGGCAGCAGCTGGCTGTGGTCTATGCAAGTGACTGTCGATGATGAAGTAACAGAAAGAACCTTGAGTAAGCAGTGGTATGTTGGTGCAGTTGCTGTTTTAAGGCCATTGTAACCCTATATTACCCAGCGTGATCAGGATAGTTTGCAACCTAATGAGCAATGATAACTGCAGTCTACTAATTGAGCTGAAGCAGAGGGACTATTGTAAAGGATTTTCATGGTGTGCCTATAGCTAATGCATCTTTGTGCTTTTCCATCTGCCTAACAGTGAACTTACTTCTTGGAAGTAGCATTTTCCCTTCAAGCTTGCGTGCATGCTTCTTTCTTATGAATTGAAAAACTTTTCACAGCAATAATATCTGTTGCTCTTCTCTGCATTTTTCTGCAGAACTGTGGCTCTTGCTATACTAATATCTGACCTACCTGATGGACTGTTTTAAACCGTTTTTATTAACTTTTGCAGACTTTGCCTATTTATATATGTGGATTGATGTATAGGCAGCTTGTTTAGTTTCTTTCGCCTAGATTTAGAGTTCTGCGTTAGCCGTCCAAACCAGCGTTAGGGGGTCCTAACGCTGGTTTTTACCGCCCGCTGGTATTTAGAGTCAGTCATGAAAGGGTCTAACGCTCACTTTCCAGCCGCGACTTTTCCATACCGCAGATCCCCCTACGCCAATTGCGTATCCTATCTTTTCAATGGGATCTTTCTAACGCCGGTATTTAGAGTCTTGGCTGAAGTGAGCGTTCTCACGACAAGACTCCAGCCACAGAAAAAAGTCAGGAGTTAAGAGCTTTCTTGGCTAACGCCGGTTCATAAAGCTCTTAACTACTGTGCTCTAAAGTACACTAACACCCATAAACATCGCCGCCACTCTATTAAATTTGTTTAACCCCTAATCTGCCGACCGCACACCGCCGCCACCTACATTATCCCTATGTACCCCTAATCTGCTGCCCCTAACATCGCCCGACCCCTACATAATATTTATTAACCCCTAATCTGCCCCCCCCAACGTCGCCGCTACCTACAATTATTAACCCCTAATCTGCTGACCGGACCTCACCGCTACTATAATAAATGTATTAACCCCAAAACCGCCGCACTCCCGCCTCAAAAACCCTATAATAAATAGTATTAACCCCTAATCTGCCCTCCCTAACATCGCCGACACCTAACTTCAAGTATTAACCCCTAATCTGCCGACCGGACCTCACCGCTACTATAATAAATGTATTAACCCCTAAACCGCCGCACTCCCGCCTCAAAAACCCTATAATAAATAGTATTAACCCCTAATCTGCCCTCCCTAACATCGCCGACACCTAACTTCAAGTATTAACCCCTGATCTGCCGACCGGACCTCACCGCTACTCTAATAAATGTATTAACCCCTAAAGCTAAGTCTAACTCTAACCCTAACACCCCCCTAAGTTAAATATAATTTAAATCTAAAAAAATAAAATAAATCTTATTAAATAAATTATTCCTATTTAAAGCTAAATACTTACCTGTAAAATAAACCCTAATATAGCTACAATATAAATAATAATTATATTGTAGCTATTTTAGGATTAATATTTATTTTACAGGCAACTTTGTATTTATTTAACCAGGTACATTAGCTATTAAATAGTTAATAACTATTTAATATATACCTAGATAAAATAATTACAAAATTACCTGTAAAATAAATCCTAACCTAAGTTACAATTAAACCTAACACTTCACTATCAATAAATTAATTAAATAAACTGCCTACAATTATCTACAATTATATCAACTAAACTAAATTACAAAAAAAACCAAACACTAAATTACAATAAAAACAAACACTAAATTACAAAAAATAAAAAAAGATTACAAGAATTTTAAACTAATTACACCTACTCTAAGCCCCCTAAAAAAATAACAAAGCCCCCCCAAAATAAAAAAATCCCCTACCCTATTCTAAAATAAAAATTGTAAAGCTCTTTTACCTTACCAGCCCTTAAAAGGGCCTTTTGCGGGGCATGCCCCAAAGAATTCTGCTCTTTTGCCTGTAAAAAAAAAACATACAATACCCCCCCCCCAACATTACAACCCACCACCCACATACCCCTAATCTAACCCAAACCCCCCTTAAATAAACCTAACACTAAGCCCCTGAAGATCTTCCTACCTTGTCTTCACCACGCCGGGTATCACCGATCCGTCCAGAAGAGGGTCCGAAGTCTTCCTCCTATCCGGCAAGAAGAGCTCCTCCAGAGGGTCCAAAGTCTTCATCCTATCCGGGCAGAAGAGGACATCCGGACCGGCAGACATCTTCATCCAGACGGCATCTTCTATCTTCTTCCATCCGGCGCGGAGCGGGACCATCTGCAAGCAGCCGACGCAGAGCCATCCTTCACCGACGGACTAACGACGAATGAAGGTTCCTTTAAGGGACGTCATCCAAGATGGCGTCCCTCGAATTCCGATTGGCTGATAGGATTCTATCAGCCAATCGGAATTAAGCTAGGAAAAATCTGATTGGCTGATTGAATCAGCCAATCAGATTCAAGTTCAATCGGATTGGCTGATTGGATCAGCCAATCAGATTGAGCTCGCATTCTATTGGCTGATCGGAACAGCCAATAGAATGCAAGCTCAATCTGATTGGCTGATCCAATCAGCCAATCCGATTGAACTTGAATCTGATTGGCTTAAGATAGTAGATGCCGCTTGGATGAAGATGTCTGCCGGTCCGGATGTCCTCTTCTGCCCGGATAGGATGAAGACTTTGGACCCTCTGGAGGAGCTCTTCTTGCCGGATAGGAGGAAGACTTCGGACCCTCTTCTGGATGGATCGGTGATACCCGGCGTGGTGAAGACAAGGTAGGAAGATCTTCAGGGGCTTAGTGTTAGGTTTATTTAAGGGGGGTTTGGGTTAGATTAGGGGTATGTGGGTGGTGGGTTGTAATGTTGGGGGGGGGTATTGTATGGGTTTTTTTACAGGCAAAAGAGCAGAATTCTTTGGGGCATGCCCCGCAAAAGGCCCTTTTAAGGGCTGGTAAGGTAAAAGAGCTTAAAATTTTTATTTTAGAATAGGGTAGGGCATTTTTTTATTTTGGGGGGCTTTGTTATTTTTTAGGGGGCTTAGAGTAAGTGTAATTAGTTTAAAATTCTTGTAATCTTTTTTTATTTTTTGTAATTTAGTGTTTGTTTTTTTGTAATTTAGTGTTTGTTTGTTTTTGTAATTTAGTTTAGTTGATATAATTGTAGATAGTTTATTAAATTTATTTATTGATAGTTTAGTGTTAGGTTTAATTGTAACTTAGGTTAGGATTTATTTTACAGGTAATTTTGTAATTATTTTATCTAGGTAGCTATTAAATAGTTATTAACTATTTAATAGCTATTGTACCTGGTTAAATAAATACAAAGTTGCCTGTAAAATAAATATTAATCCTAAAATAGCTACAATATAATTATTATTTATATTGTAGCCATATTAGGGTTTATTTTACGTTAAGTATTTAGCTTTAAAAAGTATTAATTTATTTAATAAGAATTATTTTATTTCATTAGAATAAAATTATATTTAACTTAGGGGGGTGTTAGTGTTAGACTTAGCTTTAGGGGTTAATACATTTATTAGAGTAGCGGTGAGGTCCAGTCGGCAGATTAGGGGTTAATAATTGTAGGTAGGTGGCGGCGACGTTGGGGGCGGCAGAATAGGGGTTAATAAATATAATATAGGGGTCGGCGGGGGTTAGGGGCAGCAGATTAGGGGTACATAGGGATAACGTAGGTTGCGGCGGTGTACGGAGCGGCAGATTAGGGGTTAATAAGTGTAAGGTTAGGGGTGTTTAGACTCGGGGTACATGTTAGGGTGTTAGGTGCAGACATAGGAAGTGTTTTCCCATAGGAAACAATGGGGCTGCGTTAGGAGCTGAACGCTGCTTTTTTTGCAGGTGTTAGGTTTTTTCAGCCCAAACTGCCCCATTGTTTCCTATGGGGGAATCGTGCACAAGCACGTTTTTGAAGCTAGCCGCGTCCGTAAGCAGTGGCGGTAAATTATGCTCTACGCTCCCTTTTTGGAGCTTAACGCAGCCCTTCTGTGAACTCTAAATACCAGCGGTATTTAAAAGGTGCGGAGGGAAAAATACACGCGTAGCTAACGCACCCCTTTGGCCGCAGAACTCTAAATCTAGCCGTATGTTTCATGAACATAGTAGGTTTTACTTGTGTGGTGTGCATTCCAATATCTGAAAAAACTAAAATATTTTTTGAATTTAAGAGTGCTGAATTCCCTTACTGTTGTGATTAGGATGTTTAATATGGTTTCTTTTTTTGTAAAGGTTTAGATTATATAAAGTGATGACATCCGCCATGTTGGAACCTAAGTTTTATCCTTTATCTAAGAGTGTGCAAACAATGTTCCAACATGGCGCCACCAATTACTAAAACAATTTTCAGAGTTAAATTACAGGAAACTGGGACAAAATAAATCATTAAAGTGCATTAGAAGGTTGTTTTTTTACTATACATAATTAAATATTTTATATTACACTGTGTTATGTCCCTTAAAAAAAAAAACATGCTAGCTAGCTGAGATGAAATGTTGCACAAGGAATGCAAGTAACTGTTTCAAATTTACAGACTCATGTTTTAGCGATATAAATTAGCTTGCATATATAAAATTCTGCACAAAATACCCACAGTTCTGTTATCCAGAATTAAAGTCTAATATGGTTAAAGTGCTTGTTTAAAATTATAGAAAAGTCAAAACTGAAATGTGCTTGGGTGTATTTCACTTTTAAACAGAATATTTTTTGCAATGTATTCCATTAGCAAAAATGCTTTTAGTAAAAGTTATTTCTTTCCTAAGATATGGTAAATCCACAGAATCATCAATTACTAGTGGGAATATCACTCCTGGCCAGCAGGAGGAGGCAAAGAGCACTACAGCAAAGCTGCTAAACATGTCACTTTCCTTACCCATAACCTCCAGTCATTTTCTTTGCCTGCGGTGCAAGGAGGAGAAGTTTTGGTGTCAGATCTACAATCAAGATTTTTTTATTTTAAAGCAGAGTAGGTTTGCTCTGATCTTTCTGTCAGTCTCTTCAGTAGGGCAGTGGTGGCTTTTAAGCATTTGGGAACTTGTGGTGTACAATCCTCACTGCGTTTTCCCCAAAACATTTTGCTGCCCTATTTAGATTTACTCAGTCTTTCTGTATTTCCACAGGTCCATGTGAGGGAAGGCATCCTCTCAAACTAGGTGTCCTGCTGCCGGACAGAATATTAAAGTAAGTGCCAATTTTATTTTTCTATGTAGCAGGGGGAAATGTCAGGGTGCAGGTTTTTATGGCAGTTTTTGCAGGCACTGTTAGTGTGAGGAGTTATTTATTTTATTAATGGCTCAGTGAGGATCCATTTTTTGTGACGGATTTAGTACTTTTTGGTGGTGGTGGGGGTTATTGTTTGTTTTTAAGCCTGTTTTCAAGAAAGTTTTTTTTTTAAATGGCTTTTTTGTTTGCTCCCTTTTAGGGAGGTTCTTATTCTTTAATGTCAGGGATTTTTTGGCGCTTTTTTTCACTTCCTGTAAGAGTGAGGTGCACATATTTCTGATGCTCTGCTGTTTAGAAGGCTTCTTGCTGTTTTTGCTTCTCTGGAAATCTGTATTGTAAACCATTTTTTTCCTCAGTTTGCTGCCGGTTGCAGGACAGGTAGGGCACCTCAGTAATTCTGCTGAGGTGTAATGTGGTACCTGGGGTATGTTTTCTTGATTTGGTAAATTTAAAGGGAACATTTATTTAAGAACGTTGGTTCTGTATTATATCCTTTGTTAAAAGATATAAAAAAAAGTTTTTTTTATTTTTTGTATTATGGATCAGGAGGCTGTGCAGGATGTTACCTGTAACTTATGTTTTGATGCCCAGGTGGAACCCCCAGTACCTTTTTGTTCTTAATGTATTGAAAGAACTTTAGCTTATAGAAATAGACTTTTCTTCTTAAATGGAAAGAGTCCACAGCTGCATTCATTACTTTTGGGAATTAAGAACCTGGCCACCAGGAGGAGGCAAAGACACCCCAACCAAAGGCTTAAATACTCCTCCCACTATCCTCATCCCCCAGTCATTCTTTGCCTTTCGTCCCAGGAGGTTGGCAGAGAGTGTCAGAATTTTTTATTGTCTTTTATGGAGGGTATGGAGGGTAGTACTCTTCAGCATGGGACTGGAGTTTTAAATAGTCCTGTCAGTCTCTCAGTGAGGGCTTGGATGAAAGAGTCCAGAGATGCAGGAAGAGACTTTCTGCAAAACCATCCCGACTCATGTTAGCTCCTCAAGCAATTGGCGTTGTCAAACTTCGCTCTGCTGCTTGCTTTCTTCTCTCAAGTCCATGGCAGAGGCGATGCTACTATCCGTCACACTTGAAAGGCCGTGTTCCTGTTCTACGGCATAGATTCCGGTAAGATTGTTTCATTTTACGTTCTTTATGAATGTAGTGTAATACAAATGTATTCCCGAGAGGCTACCACCTTGTGGGTCTAACTTAACTTAAGGGTCTCAGTGAGTCTGCTTTAGTATCTTGGAATCAACGGTTAATATCTCCTGAGGGGGGATATTGAACAGGGGGATTTATAATCATGTTTGTTATGTGATTCAACCTGCTTATGTGTGATGTTTACTGGTTTGTGGTTGGAACATTGAGGCCTTTTGGTTGGGCGTGCTTTTTTGGACTGTATGGTTCATCTTGTGGTCGGGCGTGGTTACGCTTCGTCTTCCATTTCCGCATTCCCGACCGTGTGGCGAAGGAGAAATTCTAGTTCGCAGTGGTCTGGTCATAGAAGGTGGTGAGTACCCCAGCCATTGCGGGTGTCAGGTGCCGTTTTTGCTTTACTTAAGTCCATATTTGCATTTCCTCTATCCAGTTATGGAGGATTCTGATGCTGAGACTCTGCAAATTTCAGATTCAGTTATGGAGGATTCTGATACTGAGACTATTTTAATTTCAGATCCAGATTCTGCGTCCGGTGAAGAATCCGGATTGGCCTTGTTGACACATGTTAAACAGTTTTGTTCTCTATGCCATATGAGAGATCCTTGTTCCTCGGACTCGGGGAATCAAGGGACTGTTGAGCCATCTTCCTCTGGGGGTCCCGTCCTCCCCCTACCGCCTCATACTTCTACACATGCGGGCAACCCAATTTATTCCCCATGCAGGGCGGTGTGTTCCCCCCGGAGGTTGCAGCTCGTTTTCGCTTCCACATATTCTTGCCGATTATTGGTCTGCAGTGTCCAGACGTTTATGCGCGTTTGTGCTCGTGCACTATTGTCCCGGGTCTATCACCTTGGGGAGGGCCTGTACAGTTCCCTGCAGGTGTAACTGTCCCTGAGTGTTGTGCCTTTTGTTATAGAGTGGCGCATCTTTTCATCTTGCTCAGACATGTTTTTCAGTTTGAAAATCCCCGTATCCGAGAAGGATAGGATAATTTAATGTCTACTTCGAATAGTGCACCTCATTAGACATGTGGGGATGATATAATCTCCTGACTGTTATGTTTTTTTGAGATCCTTCCCAGTTTTTCTTTGGAAGCTTAGGGCTCCGTTTGGCTGGTCCTGCGGTAGGCCGGCTTTCTTATTGGGCGTTAACCTGCGGTTTGCCTTATATTTCTTTTTATCCGGTTAGGATGCCTTTTAATTTGTTTATTACTTTCCTTCGGGAATCTTAAACTGGGATCGATACTCTGTTACTTCTGCGGAAGTGTTTTGGGACATGTTAGTCCTATGTTTGTCTGTTTCCCTTCTTTTCCTCTAAGGGAGGATTTATGCAGCTTGACGGTTATGACCCGGATGCAGGCTGCATTATTTTCTATGGCGTCTGGTATGGTCGGACCCTAGTGTTCCTCCCCCACGTGGTGGAGAGTTGGAGGGCTTAATGCTTTCTTCCCGCCGGGTGAGCGGTTTGGCCTTTTTTTTGAGGCTCGAGGATTGTCAGACTTGGTCCTCAGCAGCTAGTAAGTTAAAGGGTAGTTCAGCTGCCTTGCAGCGATTGGGTTGCAGAATGTAACTAGCTGCAGCTATTGCACATCTACTGTGTACTGTCTAGCTGTTTTTCTGATCTGCATGCTAGGTCTCTTTTTAGGGGCCTGGGAGATGTTTGTTCCCTGTTAGGGACACTGGACTTGGTTTGTTCCTACCAGAGCGGGGTTGGTCTGCGCCCCTTCTCCTTGTGATCATCCGCTTGAACGGAGGTGAGGTGGAGACTAGCCTTTGCTCGAGTGGTTTTGCCCTCGAGGTATCCCTTGCTTTATTGTCATGAGGCTGTTTGTGAATCTAGAAGCTCTAGCGTCGTTTTAGGACTTTTACAGCCTTGGCTCCTTAGAGACAGCGTTAATTTTGACAGCAAATTTTGATTTAGATTTAGTTTTAGTCTTTTGACTAAAATGCCATTTTAGTTTTAGTCGTCTTTTAGTCATCTGAATTGTTTTAGTTTTAGTCGACTAAAATCTAAGGGGTTTAGTTAAAGTGTAATGAATTATTTAAGCATTTCTCTACAATTTCCAAACTCATGTTATAATTTATGATATTAAGGTTTAAACATGCAATACAGACACAAATTTAGCCATTGTGATATATAAAGTCTATATTAAACTTGAAATTAAATAAAACCAAGTTTCATAAACAAACATAAGTGCAACTTTAAAATATAACTAAACAAACTGTAAACTGTATTGGCTGTAACGCCATTGCCCATATTACCCAATATAAAAACGTTAACAGTTCCGGCAACTAAATTAACACTGCTCTAGAACTTCTTTTTTTTTTTTTTTTTTTAAACAAAAGAGCAGTAATGAGATATGAATTGATTATAACATATTGCATAACGACAGCCTCTTTTGACTAAAATGCCATTTTAGTTTTAGTCGTATTTTAGTCATCAGAATTTCTTTAGTTTTATGCTCATTTTAGTCTAGTTTTAGTCGACGAAATTAACACTGCTTAGAGAGTGGGACTTTGGCAAGAGGTGGTCTCCTCTTTAGGTCGGGACTTGCAAGTTTCTCGTTATCCGGGTTGATCTGGATATTGCATTAGTATCCCCTGTGGTCTGGGTTGTTATTCAGACGGGGTGTTAAGTTTGCGGGTTCTGTTTATCTAAACAGTTGGGGGTTCGGACCTGTTCTCCCTGGGGCTTCCGGTTGCTGGGTTTCATTCAGCATTTTCCCTTGTGGATCCCGTTGTGGGTTGTTACCGGATCTTTAGGCTCCTGGGTTGGTTCGGGGTTCCCCAGTTCTTGGAAACCTGGGCTATGTCCTTTCCTCGGATTGCTTGATCTGGTCGTTGGCCAGGTTTTCCGAGTGTCGTTGGGGCTGGGCTTAGTCAGGTTGCTGTTGTATCCATTGAATCTCTGCTCCGCAGGTGATTGGACTTGCAGTGTCACTGCTGCTACTATTGCACATTAGTTGGGTGTTAGCAGGCTAGTTTTTAGGGGAATCAATTTCAAGGGGGATTGACCTCTCCTTTAACCTGTGGCTTATGGGAGGTGCTGCCTGTTGGCCCTTTTCCCTTCATGGGAGAGAGCTTAGTCTCCTTTTTATGGAGATGTGGTCTTTTCTTAAGGCCGCTCCTGGTTCAGGAGTTGGAACCTGTGAGTTTCCCTAGCTGGAAGGATTTCCTCTATGGGTTACGTTCAATTTGGAGTCTTGTTGTCTGTTCTAAGGAGTCGGGTTGCACCCGTGCTCTGTTGGATAGGCTGTGGCCATTCTTCCGCTCGTTTTGAGCTGGCTTTGGGGTGCTTCTGTTCTATTGTTCAGACCTGCCGTTGCTGGGGCTAGCACCTGGCAAAATGCAAAAGGAAATTTAAAGAAACCGTATGTAAGGTTTCTGATCCTGAGGTGGCTAATCAAAGTCTTTCCTCTCAGAAGTCTGATTCTTGTGCATCTGAGGGTGAAATTTTAGATTCAGGCAGTATAATTCCTTCTACTGATGCTGAAGTTGTGTCCTTCAGATTTAAGCTAGAACACCTCCGCTTGTTACTTAAGGAGATTTTGGCTACCTTGGATGACTCCGATACTACTATCGTTGTTAACCCTAAGAGGTCTAGTAAGCTGAGCAACGGTTTTCCTGTTCCAGGCTGTGCTTCTGAGATTATTGCACGGGAGTGGGAGAGTCCTGGTATTCCTATTTTTAAAAAAAATGTTACCTATAGCTGACTCTATTAAGGAGTCGTGGCAAACGGTTCCTAGGGTGGAAGGAGCTATTTCCACTTTGGCTAAGAGGACCACTATTCCCATAGAGGATAGTTGTTCTTTTAAGGATCCAATGGAGCAGCCTGCGGTATGTATTGCTACTGTTACCAGTGCTGCAGCTTACTGGTTTGATGCTTTGTCTGATTCTATTCAGACAGATACTCCTCTTGAGGAGATCCAGGACAGGATTAAGGCTCTTAAGGTTAGCCAATTCCTTTATTTCAGATGCTGCCTTGCAGGTCATTAAATTGAGAGCAAATAACAGAATTTATGCTTACCTGATAAATTACTTTCTCCAACGGTGTGTCCGGTCCACGGCGTCATCCTTACTTGTGGGAATATCTCTTCCCCAACAGGAAATGGCAAAGAGTCCCAGCAAAGCTGGCCATATAGTCCCTCCTAGGCTCCGCCCACCCCAGTCATTCGACCGACGGACAGGAGGAAATATATATAGGAGAAACCATATGGTACCGTGGTGACTGTAGTTAGAGAAAATAATTCATCAGACCTGATTAAAAAACCAGGGCGGGCCGTGGACCGGACACACCGTTGGAGAAAGTAATTTATCAGGTAAGCATAAATTCTGTTTTCTCCAACATTGGTGTGTCCGGTCCATGGCGTCATCCTTACTTGTGGGAACCAATACCAAAGCTTTAGGACACGGATGAAGGGAGGGAGCAAATCAGGTTACCTAAACGGAAGGCACCACAGCTTGCAAAACCTTTCTCCCAAAAATAGCCTCCGAAGAAGCAAAAGTATCAAATTTGTAAAATTTGGCAAAAGTGTGCAGTGAAGACCAAGTCGCTGCCTTACATATCTGGTCAACAGAAGCCTCGTTCTTGAAGGCCCATGTGGAAGCCACAGCCCTAGTGGAGTGAGCTGTGATCTTTCAGGAGGCTGCCGTCCGGCAGTCTCATAAGCCAATCGGATGATGCTTTTAAGCCAAAAGGAAAGAGAGGTAGAAGTCG
Organism: Bombina bombina; assembly: GCF_027579735.1. Lineage (NCBI taxonomy): Eukaryota > Metazoa > Chordata > Amphibia > Anura > Bombinatoridae > Bombina > Bombina bombina. Next base: position 1,046,638,315 of record NC_069504.1, read on the forward strand.
CTTTTTGACCTCTCCTTTTACCAGAATAAACAACAAACAAGGAAGATGTTTGTCTGAAATCTTTTGTAGCCTCTAAATAGAATTTTAGAGCACGGACTACGTCCAAATTGTGTAACAAACGTTCCTTCTTTGAAACTGGATTCGGACATAAAGAAGGTACAACTATCTCCTGGTTAATATTTTTGTTAGAAACAACCTTAGGAAGAAAACCAGGCTTAGTACGCAAAACCACCTTATCTGCATGGAACACCAGATAGGGCGGAGAACACTGCAGAGCAGATAACTCTGAAACTCTTCTAGCAGAAGAAATTGCAACCAAAAACAAAACTTTCCAAGATAGTAACTTAATATCTATGGAATGTAAAGGTTCAAACGGAACCCCTTGAAGAACTGAAAGAACTAGATTTAGACTCCAGGGAGGAGTCAAAGGCCTGTAAACAGGCTTGATCCTAACCAGAGCCTGAACAAATGCTTGAACATCTGGCACAGCTGCCAGTCTTTTGTGTAGTAAGACAGATAAAGCAGAGATCTGTCCCTTTAGAGAACTTGCAGATAATCCTTTCTCCAAACCTTCTTGTAGAAAGGATAGAATCTTAGGAATTTTTATCTTATTCCATGGGAATCCTTTGGATTCACACCAACAGATATATCTTTTCCATATTTTATGGTAAATCTTTCTAGTTACCAGTTTTCTGGTCTGAACCAGAGTATCTATCACAGAATCTGAAAACCCACGCTTCGATAGAATCAAGCGTTCAATTTCCAAGCCGTCAGCTGGAGGGAGACCAGATTTGGATGTTCGAATGGACCCTGAACAAGAAGGTCCTGTCTCAAAGGTAGCTTCCATGGTGGAACCGATGACATATTCACCAGGTCTGCATACCAAGTCCTGCGTGGCCACGCAGGAGCTATCAAGATCACTGAGGCCCTCTCCTGATTGGTCCTGGCTACCAGCCTGGGAATGAGAGGAAACGGTGGAAATACATAAGCTAGGTTGAAGGTCCAAGGTGCTACTAGTGCATCTACTAGAGTCGCCTTGGGATCCCTGGATCTGGACCCGTAACAAGGAACCTTGAAGTTCTGACGAGACGCCATCAGATCCATGTCTGGAATGCCCCATAATTGGGTTATTTGGGCAAAGATCTCCGGGTGGAGTTCCCACTCCCCCGGATGGAATGTCTGACGACTCAGAAAATCCGCCTTCCAGTTTTCCACACCTGGGATGTGGATCGCAGACAGGTGGCAGGAGTGATCCTCCGCCCATTGAATTATTTTGGTCACTTCTTTCATCGCCAGGGAACTCCTTGTTCCCCCCTGATGATTGATATACGCAACAGTCGTCATGTTGTCTGATTGGAACCTTATGAATCTGGCCTTTGCTAGTTGAGGCCAAGCCCTGAGAGCATTGAATATCGCTCTCAGTTCCAGAATGTTTATCGGAAGAAGAGACTCTTCCCGAGACCATAGACCCTAAACTTTCAGGGATTCCCAGACCGCGCCCCAGCCCACTAGACTGGCGTCGGTCGTGACAATGACCCACTCTGGTCTGCGGAAGCTCATTCCCTGGGACAGATGGTCCAGTGTCAGCCACCAACGGAGTGAATCTCTGGTCTTCTGATCTACTTGAATCATTGGAGACAAGTCTGTATAGTCCCCATTCCACTGTTTGAGCATGCACAGTTGTAATGGCCCTTAGATGAATTCGTGCAAAAGGAACTATGTCCATTGCTGCAACCATCAACCCTACTACTTCCATGCACTGCGCTATGGAAGGACGAGGAACAGAATGAAGAACTTGACAAGAGCTTAGAAGTTTTGATTTTCTGACCTCTGTCAGGAAAATCCTCATTTCTAAGGAATCTATTATTGTTCCCAAGAAGGGAACTCTTGTCGACGGAGACAGAGAACTTTTTTCTATGTTCACCTTCCATCCGTGTGATCTGAGAAAGGCCAGAACGATGTCTGTATGAGCCTTTGCTTTTGACAGGGACGACGCTTGTATTAGAATGTCGTCCAAGTAAGGTACTACTGCAATGCCCCTCGGTCTTAGAACCGCTAGAAGGGACCCTAGCACCTTTGTGAAAATCCTTGGAGCAGTGGCTAACCCGAATGGGAGGGCCACAAACTGGTAATGCTTGTCCAGAAAAGCGAACCTTAGGAACTGATGATGTTCTTTGTGGATAGGAATATGTAGGTACGCATCCTTTAGATCCACGGTAGTCATAAATTGACTTTCCTGGATAGTGGGTAGAATCGTTCGAATGGTTTCCATCTTGAACGATGGTACCCTGAGAAATTTGTTTAGGATCTTCAAATCCAAAATTGGTCTGAAAGTTCCCTCTTTTTTGGGAACTACGAACAGATTGGAATAAAATCCCATTCCTTGTTCCTTTATTGGAACTGGGTGTATCACTCCCATCTTTAACAGGTCTTCTACACAATGTAAGAATGCCTGTCTCTTTATTTGGTTTGAGGATAAGTGAGACATGTGGAACCTTCCCCTTGGGGGTAGTTCCTTGAATTCCAGGAGATAACCTTGAGAAACTATTTCTAGCGCCCAGGGATCCTGAACATCTCTTGCCCAAGCCTGAGCAAAGAGAGAGAGTCTGCCCCCCACTAGATCCGGTCCCGGATCGGGGGCTACTCCTTCATGCTGTTTTGTTAGCAGCGGCAGGCTTCTTGGCCTGCTTACCCTTGTTCCAGCCTTGCATCGGTTTCCAGGCTGGTTTGGGTTGTGAGGCATTACCCTCTTGCTTAGAGGATGCAGAATTAGAGGCCGGTCAGTTCCTGAAATTGCGAAAGGAACAAAAATTAGACTTATTTTTGGCCTTGAAAGGCCTATCTTGTGGAAGGGCGTGGGCCTTTCCCCCAGTGATGTCTGAAATAATCTCTTTCAATTCTGGTCCAAATAGAGTTTTACCTTTGAAAGGGAAGTTAAGCAATTTTGTCTTGGATGACACATCTGCTGACCAAGACTTTAGCCAAAGCGCTCTGCGCGCCACGATAGCAAACCCTGAATTTTTCGCCGCTAATCTAGCTAATTGCAAAGCGGCATCTAAAATAAAAGAGTTAGCCAATTTAAGTGCGTGAACTCTGTCCATAACCTCCTCATATGGAGTCTCTCTACTGAGCGACTTTTCTAGTTCCTCGAACCAGAACCACGCTGCTGTAGTGACAGGAACAATGCACGAAATGGGTTGTAGAAGGTAACCTTGCTGTACAAAAATCTTTTTAAGCAAACCTTCCAATTTTTTATCCATAGGATCTTTGAAAGCATAACTATCTTCGATAGGAATAGTAGTGCGTTTGTTTAGAGTAGAAACTGCCCCCTCGACCTTAGGGACTGTCTGCCATAAGTCCTTTCTGGGGTCGACCATAGGAAATAATTTCTTAAATATAGGGGGGGGGAACAAAAGGTATGCCGGGCTTTTCCCACTCCTTTTCTCCAACATAGGTGTGTCCGGTCCACGGCGTCATCCTTACTTGTGGGATATTCTCTTCCCCAACAGGAAATGGCAAAGAGCCCAGCAAAGCTGGTCACATGATCCCTCCTAGGCTCCGCCTACCCCAGTCATTCTCTTTGCCGTTGTACAGGCAACATCTCCACGGAGATGGCTTAGAGTTTTTTAGTGTTTAACTGTAGTTTTTCATTATTCAATCAAGAGTTTGTTATTTTCAAATAGTGCTGGTACGTACTATTTACTCAGAAACAGAAAAGAGATGAAGAATTCTGTTTGTATGAGGAAAATGATTTTAGCAACCGTAACTAAAATCCATGGCTGTTCCACACAGGACTGTTGAGAGCATTAACTTCAGTTGGGGGAACAGTTTGCAGTCCTTGCTGCTTGAGGTATGACACATTCTAACAAGACGATGTAATGCTGGAAGCTGTCATTTTCCCTATGGGATCCGGTAAGCCATGTTTATTACGATTGTAAATAAGGGCTTCACAAGGGCTTATTTAGACTGTAGACATTTTTTGGGCTAAATCGATTGATATTAACACTTATTTAGCCTTGAGGAATCATTTATTCTGGGTATTTTGATATAATAATATCGGCAGGCACTGTTTTAGACACCTTATTCTTTAGGGGCTTTCCCAAAGCATAGGCAGAGTCTCATTTTCGCGCCGGTGTTGCGCACTTGTTTTTGAGAGGCATGGCATGCAGTCGCATGTGAGAGGAGCTCTGATACTTATAAAAGACTTCTGAAGGCATCATTTGGTATCGTATTCCCCTTGGGTTTGGTTGGGTCTCAGCAAAGCAGATACCAGGGACTGTAAAGGGGTTAAAGCTTAAAACGGCTCCGGTTCCGTTATTTTAAGGGTTAAAGCTTCCAAAATTGGTGTGCAATATTTTCAAGGCTTTAAGACACTGTGGTGAAAGTTTGGTGAATTTTGAACAATTCCTTCATGTTTTTTCGCAATTACAGTAATAAAGTGTGTTCAGTTTAAAATTTAAAGTGACAGTAACGGTTTTATTTCAAAACGTTTTTTGTACTTTCTTATCAAGTTTATGCCTGTTTAACATGTCTGAACTACCAGATAGACTGTGTTCTGAATGTGGGGAAGCCAGAATTCCTATTCATTTAAATAAATGTGATTTATGTGATAATGACAATGATGCCCAAGATGATTCCTCAAGTGAGGGGAGTAAGCATGGTACTGCATCATTCCCTCCTTCGTCTACACGAGTCTTGCCCACTCAGGAGGCCCCTAGTACATCTAGCGCGCCAATACTCCTTACTATGCAACAATTAACGGCTGTAATGGATAATTCTGTCAAAAACATTTTAGCCAAAATGAACCCTTGTCAGCGTAAGCGTGGATGCTCTGTTTTAGTTACTGAAGAGCATGACGACGCTGATATTAATATCTCTGAAGGGCCCCTAACCCAATCTGAGGGGGCCAGGGAGGTTTTGTCTGAGGGAGAAATTACTGATTTAGGGAATATTTCTCAGCAGGCTGAATCTGATGTGATTACTTTTAAATTTAAATTGGAACATCTCCGCATTTTGCTTAAGGAGGTATTATCCACTCTGGATGATTGTGAAAATTTGGTCATCCCAGAGAAACTATGTAAAACGGACAAGTTCCTAGAGGTGCCGGGGCTCCCAGAAGCTTTTCCTATACCCAAGCGGGTGGCGGACATTGTTAATAAAGAATGGGAAAGGCCCGGTATTCCTTTCGTCCCTCCCCCCATATTTAAAAAATTGTTTCCTATGGTCGACCCCAGAAAGGACTTATGGCAGTCAGTCCCCAAGGTCGAGGGAGCGGTTTCTACTTTAAACAAACGCACCACTATTCCCATAGAGGATAGTTGTGCTTTCAAAGATCCTATGGATAAAAAATTAGAAGGTTTGCTTAAAAAGATGTTTGTTCAGCAGGGTTACCTTCTACAACCCATTTCATGCATTGTCCCTGTCACTACAGCCGCATATTTCTGGTTTGATGAACTGATTAAGGTGCTCGATAGTGACTCTCCTCCTTATGAGGAGATTATGGACAGAGTCAATGCTCTCAAATTGGCTAATTCTTTCACTCTAGACGCCTCTTTGCAATTGGCTAAGTTAGCGGCTAAGAATTCTGGGTTTGCTATTGTGGCGCGCAGAGCGCTTTGGTTGAAATCTTGGTCGGCTGATGCGTCTTCCAAGAACAAGCTACTAAACATTCCTTTCAAGGGGAAAACGCTGGTTGGTCCTGACTTGAAAGAGATTATCTCTGATATCACTGGGGGTAAGGGCCATGCCCTTCCTCAGGATCGGCCTTTCAAGGCAAAAAATAGACCTAATTTTCGTCCCTTTCGTAAAATCGGACCAGCCCAAGGTGCTACGTCCTCTAAGCAAGAAGGTAATACTTCTCAGGCCAAGCCAGCTTGGAGACCAATGCAAGGCTGGAACAAGGGAAAGCAGGCAAAGAAACCTGCCACTGCTACCAAGACAGCATGAAATATCGGCCCCCGATCCGGGACCGGATCTGGTGGGGGGCAGACTCTCTCTCTTCGCTCAGGCTTGGGCAAGAGATGTTCTGGATCCCTGGGCGCTAGAAATAGTCTCCCAGGGTTATCTTCTGGAATTCAAGGGACTTCCCCCAAGGGGAAGGTTCCACAGGTCTCAGTTGTCTTCAGACCACATAAAAAGACAGGCGTTCTTACATTGCGTAGAAGACCTGTTAAAAATGGGAGTGATTCATCCTGTTCCATTGAGAGAACAAGGGATGGGGTTCTACTCCAATCTGTTCATAGTTCCCAAAAAAGAGGGAACATTCAGACCAATCCTAGATCTCAAGATCTTAAACAAATTTCTCAAGGTCCCATCTTTCAAGATGGAAACCATTCGAACTATCCTTCCTTCCATCCAGGAAGGTCAATTCATGACCACGGTGGATTTAAAGGATGCGTATCTACATATTCCTATCCACAAGGAACATCATCGGTTCCTAAGGTTTGCATTCCTGGACAAACATTACCAGTTCGTGGCGCTTCCTTTCGGATTAGCCACTGCTCCAAGGATTTTCACAAAGGTACTAGGGTCCCTTCTAGCTGTGCTAAGACCAAGGGGCATTGCAGTAGTACCTTACCTGGACGACATTCTGATTCAAGCGTCGTCCCTCCCTCGAGCAAAGGCTCACACGGACATCGTCCTGGCCTTTCTCAGATCGCACGGCTGGAAAGTGAACGTGGAAAAGAGTTCTCTATCCCCGTCAACAAGGGTTCCCTTCTTGGGAACAATTATAGACTCCTCAGAAATGAGGATTTTTCTAACAGAGGCCAGAAAGACAAAGCTTCTGGACTCTTGTCGAATACTTCATTCCGTCCCTCTTCCTTCCGTAGCTCAGTGCATGGAAGTGATCGGGTTGATGGTAGCGGCAATGGACATAGTTCCTTTTGCGCGCATTCATCTAAGACCATTACAACTGTGCATGCTCAGTCAGTGGAATGGGGACTATACAGACTTGTCTCCAAAGATACAAGTAAATCAGAGGACCAGAGACTCACTCCGTTGGTGGCTGTCCCTGGACAACCTGTCACGAGGGATGACATTCCACAGACCAGAGTGGGTCATTGTCACGACCGACGCCAGTCTGATGGGCTGGGGCGCGGTCTGGGGATCCCTGAAAGCTCAGGGTCTTTGGTCTCGGGAAGAATCTCTTCTACCGATAAATATTCTGGAACTGAGAGCGATATTCAATGCTCTCAAGGCTTGGCCTCAGCTAGCGAGGACCAAGTTCATACGGTTTCAATCAGACAACATGACGACTGTTGCGTACATCAACCATCAGGGGGGAACAAGGAGTTCCCTAGCGATGGAAGAAGTGACCAAGATCATTCTATGGGCGGAGTCTCACTCCTGCCACCTGTCTGCTATCCACATCCCGGGAGTGGAAAATTGGGAAGCGGATTTTCTGAGTCGTCAGACATTGCATCCGGGGGAGTGGGAACTCCATCCGGAAATCTTTGCCCAAGTCACTCAACTTTGGGGCATTCCAGACATGGATCTGATGGCCTCTCGTCAGGACTTCAAAGTTCCTTGCTACGGGTCCAGATCCAGGGATCCCAAGGCGGCTCTAGTGGATGCACTAGTAGCACCTTGGACCTTCAAACTAGCTTATGTGTTCCCGCCGTTTCCTCTCATCCCCAGGCTGGTAGCCAGGATCAATCAGGAGAGGGCGTCGGTGATCTTGATAGCTCCTGCGTGGCCACGCAGGACTTGGTATGCAGATCTGGTGAATATGTCATCGGCTCCACCTTGGAAGCTACCTTTGAGACGAGACCTTCTTGTTCAGGGTCCGTTCGAACATCCGAATCTGGTTTCACTCCAGCTGACTGCTTGGAGATTGAACGCTTGATTTTATCGAAGCGAGGTTTCTCAGATTCTGTTATCGATACTCTTGTTCAGGCCAGAAAGCCTGTAACTAGAAAGATTTACCACAAAATTTGGAAAAAATATATCTGTTGGTGTGAATCTAAAGGATTCCCTTGGGACAAGGTTAAGATTCCTAGGATTCTATCCTTCCTTCAAGAAGGATTGGAAAAAGGATTATCGGCAAGTTCCCTGAGGGGACAGATTTCTGCCTTGTCGGTGTTACTTCACAAAAAACTGGCAGCTGTGCCAGATGTTCAAGCCTTTGTTCAGGCTCTGGTTAGAATCAAGCCTGTTTACAAACCTTTGACTCCTCCTTGGAGTCTCAATTTAGTTCTTTCAGTTCTTCAGGGGGTTCCGTTTGAACCCTTACATTCCGTTGATATTAAGTTATTATCTTGGATAGTTTTGTTTTTAGTTGCAATTTCTTCTGCTAGAAGAGTTTCAGAATTATCTGCTCTGCAGTGTTCTCCTCCTTATCTGGTGTTCCATGCAGATAAGGTGGTTTTACGTACTAAACCTGGTTTTCTTCCAAAAGTTGTTTCTAACAAAAACATTAACCAGGAGATTATCGTACCTTCTCTGTGTCCGAAACCAGTTTCAAAGAAGGAACGCTTGTTGCACAATTTGGATGTTGTTCGCGCTCTAAAATTCTATTTAGATGCTACAAAGGATTTTAGACAAACATCTTCCCTGTTTGTTGTTTATTCAGGTAAAAGGAGAGGTCAAAAAGCAACTTCTACCTCTCTCTCTTTTTGGATTAAAAGCATCATCAGATTGGCTTACGAGACTGCCGGACGGCAGCCTCCCGAAAGAATCACGGCTCATTCCACTAGGGCTGTGGCTTCCACATGGGCCTTCAAGAACGAGGCTTCTGTTGATCAGATATGTAGGGCAGCGACTTGGTCTTCACTGCACACTTTTACCAAATTATACAAGTTTGATACTTTTGCTTCTTCTGAGGCTATTTTTGGGAGAAAGGTTTTGCAAGCCGTGGTGCCTTCCATTTAGGTGACCTGATTTGCTCCCTCCCTTCATCCGTGTCCTAAAGCTTTGGTATTGGTTCCCACAAGTAAGGATGACGCCGTGGACCGGACACACCTATGTTGGAGAAAACAGAATTTATGTTTACCTGATAAATTTCTTTCTCCAACGGTGTGTCCGGTCCACGGCCCGCCCGGGTTTTTTAATCAGGTCTGATAATTTATTTTCTTTAACTACAGTCACCACGGTACCATATGGTTTCTCCTATGCTATTATTCCTCCTTAACGTCGGTCGAATGACTGGGGTAGGCGGAGCCTAGGAGGGATCATGTGACCAGCTTTGCTGGGCTCTTTGCCATTTCCTGTTGGGGAAGAGAATATCCCACAAGTAAGGATGACGCCGTGGACCGGACACACCGTTGGAGAAAGAAATTTATCAGGTAAACATAAATTCTGTTATTTACTATGTCCGCCACCCGCTTGGGTATAGGAAAAGAGTCGGGGTGCACCGGAACCTCTAGGAACTTGTCCATCTTGCATAATTTCTCTGGAATGACCAAGTTGTCACAATCATTCAGAGTAGATAACACCTCCTTAAGCAGTGCGCGGAGATGTTCTAATTTAAATTTAAATGTCACAACATCAGGTTCAGCTTGTTGAGAAATTTTTCCTGAATCTGAAATTTCTCCATCTGACAAAAAAAAAAAATTTCAGATCCTCACACATGCATCTGCATGCCCTGCTCTCAAAAAACAACTGCGCAGTAATGGCGCGAAAATGAGGCTCAGTCTACAACTAGGAAGGCCCCCTGACTGGAAAAGGTGTCTAACATAGTGCCTGCCGTTTAATAAACGTTCCCCAAGTTTATAAATGCAAATTGTCAGCATAAATATGAATAAAATGCCCAAATAAAGCAATCGATTTAGCCCATAAAAATGTCTACCAGTTTTTTAGCCCATATTAAGCCCTTTATTCTGTTTGTTTGACTAAGAAAATGGCTTACCGGTCCCCATGAGGGGAAATGACAGCCTTCCAGCATTACATCGTATTGTTAGAAATATGGCTAGTCATACCTTAAGCAGAAAAGTCTGCTAACTGCTTCCCCCAACTGAAGTTACTTCATCTCAACAGTCCTATGTGGAAACAGCAATCGATTTTAGTTACTGTCTGCTAAAATCATCTTCCTCTCACAAACAGAAATCTTCATCCTTTTCTGTTTCAGAGTAAATAGTACATACCAGCACTATTTTAAAATAACAAAACACTTGATAGAAGAATAAAAACTACATTTAAACACCATAAAACTCTTAACCATCTCCGTGGAGATGTTGCCTGTGCAACGGCAAAGAGAATGACTGGGGTGGGCGGAGCCTAGGAGGGACTATATGGCCAGCTTTGCTGGGACTCTTTGCCATTTCCTGTTGGGGAAGAGATATTCCCACAAGTAAGGATGACGCCGTGGACCGGACACACCAATGTTGGAGAAATGTCTGGTTTTGCTGTTCTAGCTCGCAGAGCCCTTTGGTTAAAATCATGGTCTGCGCATGTTTCTTCTAAGTTATTAGCTATTCCCTACAAGGGTAAGACCTTGTTTGGTTGAACTTATTTCAGATATCACAGGAGGAAAGGGATCTTTTCTTCCTCAGGATAAGAAGAATAAGCAGAAAGGGTGTCAGAGTAATTTTCGTTCCTTTGGTAACTTTAGAGGTAAACCCTCCGCTTCCTATTCCAAACAGGAACTATCCAAGTCTTCCTGGAAGTCTGATCAGTCTTGGAACAAGGAGAAACAGTGTAAGAAGCCTGTAGCTGACTCCAAGTCAGCATGAATGGTCGGCCCCCGATCCAGGAACGGATCTAGTAGGGGGCAGGCTCTCTCAATTTGCTCAGGCTTGGACACGAGATGTGGGCTATGGAAATTGTATCTCAGGGGTACTAGATAGAATTCAAGACTTTTCCTCCCAGAGGCAGGTTCCTTCTCTCAAGATTATCTGTAGACCAGATAAAGAGAGAGGCATTCTTAAATTGTATCAAGGATCTTTTTGCCCTGAGATTTTATTCAAATCTGTTTGTGGTTCCCAAGAAAGAGGGGACTTTCAGACCAATTTTAGACTTAGTGTTTAAACTAGTTCCTCAGAGTACCGTCCTTCAAGATGGAGACTATACGTTCCATTCTTCCTTTGGTTCTAGAGGGTCAGTTTATGACAACCATAGACTTAAAGGATGCGTACCTTTATGTTTCCATCACCTGGATCATCACAAGTTTCTAAGGTGTGCTTTCTTTGACAATGATTTTGAGTTGGTGGCTCTTCCTTTTGGTCTTGCCACAGCTCCCAGAATTTTCTCAAAGGTCCTGGGGGCTCTTTTGGCAGTGATCCGGTGCATTGCAGTAGCGTCTTATCCCATTCTGGTTCATGTGCATTCTTTTCAACAAGCAAACTCTCATACAGAGATCTTGTTGTCTTTTCTTCGCTCCCACGGTTGGAAGGTAAATCTGGGAAAGAGTTCTCTGATTCCAGCCACAAGAGTAGTGTTTTTAGGGAGAAAAGAAGAGCGTAGGCACCGGATGGTTTTTCAAAAATGCAAATGTCCTTTATTCAGGTGATAAAATGCAATGCAACAACGGATGCTAGGAAAAGCATAAACCTCAGGGCTTAGGTGGAGAAGTGGTCACCCACGTACCCTATTGCTGACATGTTTCGGCAAGAGCCGTAATCATAGCTACAGGGTAAGAGTTATGCCTGCCTTATAAAAGAACAGATCACCTGTGATAGGTTAAAAACAAAATTGTTACGTGGTTGATACACACCTCCACCTATAGGTCAAAATGTATATTTACACTGCCCTGTATGGAAATTAACTCCTTATAACCCACTTAAGTACATGAGGACAGTTTATTTGTTTTCATAATAACCAAAGAGCCTTCAATGAAATGGTTCAATATATATCTTGTTATTATGTACTACTTTATGTGAAAACATAGCTAGTTTAGCAAAAATCATATTTATCTGCTTGCTTACTTAGCATTTTGTGCAGTTGTACCATTACAAAAAAATTGTTGGCTCCATATGTAAACAATCATTACCTATCTATCATGTATTGAAAATATCTAAATTGAGGATATCGAACAATAGTCCACATAAGGGAAAGGCTGGAAAAATGGCAATAGTGGTTACATTTGCCCAAATAATAATAAAAATATTAATAAAATACCTTATAAAATGAACTTGATTACTGACTTAGTCTAAGTAAAACATTTATGATGACTGTATGTTATAATGTTTATAGTTCACCCTTTGTAACTATATAAACTTCATCCAATATAACATATAGTATTAGTACATATATATATATGGGGACACAGGCTAGCACCAGAAATTGATAAGGTCATATTCAGAATTCAGCCCATTGGGCATTCTGGTGTGCAGCCTGTGTATCCAAAACACCTCCCTTTTAAGAAGCAAGGTGTCCCTGTCACCTCCCCTGTTGTTTGTACCAACAACTTCAATGATCGTCCATGATAGTGTCCCTGGATCTTTATTGTGTTTAACCTTGAAGTGGTTCACCAGGGGGGTGGTGAGTATACCCCTTTTGATGTCATTTATATGTTCCCTTATCCTAGTCCTTACTTGTCTAGACGTTTGTCCTGTATATTGAATGTCACAGGTGTCACAGTTAAGAAGATATACTGCATAAGTTGACCTGCAATTAAAGAGCGCTCTATGTGCAAATGTCTCACCAGAGTAAGAACTCCTAAATATATTACCCAGTTTGGCATGACTACATGCTATGCAGCTTCTAAAGCTGCACCTATAGACCCCTTTGTAGCTAAGCCAAGAGGATGTATTTGTCTCACTCGTTTTCAATTGTGTAGGTGCCACATAGTTTCCTATAGTTTTGCCCCTCTTGAAGGCGAATCTCAACTTCTGTGCTGCAATATGTGTTAGATCATCATCTGACTTTAAAAGGGACATGTGTCTACGTATAATATTGCATATTTGGTAATACTGTTTACTGAACTGGGTCACGAATGTAAGTTGCTCAGATTTTGTATTACTTTCTGTGAATTTATCCTTGAGTAGGTTGGCCCTATATAAGGCCCTTACTTCATCCCGGGCCCTAATAATGTCCTGTTCGGGGTACCCCCTCTCGAGGAATTTTCCACACAATTCCATCTCATGTTTGGAGTGTTCACTGGTTTTGGTACAGTTCCTTTTTACCCTAGTGAACTGGCCTTTCAGTACCGATTTAAAAACCTGCTTGGGGTGACTGCTCTGTGCGTGTAATAGGGTGTTTCTGGTTATGGGTTTTCTGTAGAGCTCTACCCTTATATAGTTAGTCCCTTCACCAAGGAGGGTAACATCTAAAAAATTAATTTTAGAGTGCCCAAATTCATGAGTGAATTGTAGGCTTGCATTATTGACATTGAGATGCCCTACAAACTCTTGTGCTTCATTTTGACTGCCATCCCATATAAACAACAGGTCGTCTATATAGCGACGATAATAGACGATATTACCCCTATATGTATTTATATCTCCAAAGATGTGGCACAGCTCCCACCAACCCATGTATAGGTTGGCGTAAGAGGGAGCAAATTTGGCCCCCATGGCTGTGCCACATCTCTGGAGATAGAACACGCGTTCAAATACAAAGAAGTTGTGAGTAAGCAGGAACTCAGTTACTCTGAGAATAAATTGAATACATTTCTCACTATATCCAGTGGATCTCCTTAGAAAGAAGGATATGGATTCTAGCCCAGAGTTATGTGGGATTGACGAATATAACGATTTTACATCGACTGATAACCATCCATAGCCCTCCTTCCAAGGGATTACTTCTATCTCTTTCAATAGTTGCTTGGTGTCTCTAAGGTGACTAAGAAGTTCCCCCACCAGGGGTTGAAGGATCGAATCAAGCCACTTGGATAGTGGCTCCAACATGGAGTCAATCCCACTAATGATGGGTCTACCCTCAACATTCTCCAAGGACTTGTGTACCTTTGGCAGAATGTTGAAGGTAGGGACCTTAGGATTCACCGCATATAAAAATTCACAGGTGCCATCATCCAAAAAGCCCTCTTCCCTCCCATCATCAATCAAGTGTGAAAGCTCTTTCTGAAATCTGTTTGTAGGGTTGAAGTCTAGTGTAATGTATTGTTTGGGGTCATTTAATTGCCTTAGGGCCTCCTTTTCAAAGAATGTCCTATCCATTAAGACAACAGAACCACCCTTGTCTGCGGCCCTGACTACCAAATTCATGTTTTCACTTAAGTTTTTGAGTGCTTTTTTCTCCTCATTATTAGGATTACCCTTAATCCCAAGTTTGGTAGTGTATGCCAGATTGGTCAAATCTTCCTCTATTCTCTTCTGGAATTTTTCCAGTACAGGACCCCTCGACTGGATGGGGTAAAATTTAGATGTATTTCTTAGTTTAGGGCCAGTGTCACTAGTGTGTGAGATTACACTATCCACAATGTGACTCTCCCTTTGTAGTGTCTCTAAACCTGCTACATCACAGCATTCCTCAAATGTTAAATTAGTTCTCATCACCTTAGGGAATTGTTCCACACAGGGATTATCAGACAAAAGGTTTTTGAAATGCTTTTTTAATGTAAGTGACCTAATTAATTTGTTTACATCCAATAGTGTGGAAAAAAGATCAAAATTATCAGTGGGGACAAAATTAAGTCCTAACCCTAAGACCCTCTCTTCAGCCTCACTTAATGTATGACTGGACAGGTTGATAACCGGTGTCAGTTGTACTTCCTGCCCTGTTGTCTCCTCCTTGTTGTAGACCTTGTTTTTAAGTTGCCTCCACCTCTTCCCCCCCCTTCTTGTCCTATTGGGGGCCTGGAAAAAACCTGTTCTATCTCTCCCCTCTCCCTTTCCACTGTAGTGGCAGTTATGGGTAATGGGGTCTCAGATGTCCTATCCAGTTCCTGATATCTGGATTGTTTACCCCTCCCTCTTCCTCTGCCACCCACATTAGTATGTGCCGAGGTCAAGTTCATGTCCCCAGTTTTATTTATATGTGTTGAGGGGACCTGTGTATTTTCATCACCTGAGGATACTCCGGTGTTATAATCATCCTGGGACTCCACTTCACTATCTGAAAAAGTTACCTTTTTTGGTGTTTGCTGTCCCTTCTTATTACCCTGAACATGTGATGTGTGTTTATCCTTGTTAGTGTTTCTATTGTCCCTTTTGAATCTGTAACTAAGTGACCTCTGTTTTTTTGTTTTTTTTTTTTAATAAATTTTTATTGAGGGACTGCATAGTACAATGAGCAAATATACTTAAAAATGTACATTAGTGATAAATCAAACGTTGTATAGTACCCAGATGCATATTAAACATTCAAAGAGTCCACTGATTTGATAATATAGTTCAAAAATACAGTACACGCCTGTTACATGTTTGATATATGCTATAATATTTAATAGTACTCCAGGTATTGTAGTCCTCATTTTCATTCCCTTTATGCTTGCTAGGCCACTCTTGGACCTGCTATGAAGAGGTGTTGTAGAACTAGGGATTCATTATAAACCAACAAAACAAACAAAAATTTGCATCCTAAAGTGATGTGTTATGATAACATGCTAAAACAAACATTCACGTAAAGTAGATGTGAACAGCCAGAACTGGAAAAATCTAAATAATATAACACACTCCGGGTACTCATGACTAATAGAGAGGGTGTTTAAAAGCAGGCGTTGGAGAAGGTTTTACAGCACAATGGTTGTACAATTTTTGAGGTCACAGTTGGCGAGCAATGAAAAGTAACTCATTAATGTAAATAAACGCTTATTGCAGGGGAACGCTTCAGTGTCTCTATTCATTTATCGCCTATACAGTTTAGCCTCTGAACTATCTGTTTCTGTTGATGCCGCTTCTGTAGGATGTATGTGTACCCCTTTGTGCGCTGGCCGCGCCCCAATGGTCACTATAAAAATGCGTAGCATGCGCCATCAATTGATCATAGGAGAAGATGGTGATTTCTTATAGGGATCTACAGAAGTCAAGTGTTGCCTCCCTTAAACTGTTAGCATCCTCCCCCCTGCATATGTGCAGATTTAAAGTAGAATATGTGATATCTATATGTGCCTAGTCAGTGCATATACATGACAGCCAAGCCTTTTACCATACAACAGAATCATAATATTCCCCAGCATAGAGTGTTCTACCCATAATAACTAAAAAATAAATACAGCAAAATTAAATAAAACAGCCCCGGGTCAAATAAGAACATACGAGATAGGATAATATGAGTCTTGCAAGGTGTACTTTGGTAAAGCCATCATCTAGTGTCTTTCAGCGTTTAACACCCAGATTTTCAAACATTATAATACGTCTTTTAC
Source organism: Bombina bombina (assembly GCF_027579735.1). Classification (NCBI taxonomy): domain Eukaryota; kingdom Metazoa; phylum Chordata; class Amphibia; order Anura; family Bombinatoridae; genus Bombina; species Bombina bombina. The sequence continues at coordinate 1,046,654,516 of NC_069504.1, forward strand.
CCCCCAGAGTATTCCAACATAGGGTACCTAGCCTTGAACGTCTCTGGAGGGGTTGTTAAAACAGGTTTAACCCCTCTAATCACCGGGGCTGTCTTTCCAAACTGCATGAAGGATGTGCCTGGGTGACCCCATCTCCAAATTGAGCCGTATGTTTTACTAGGTTTACCGATCTGCAGATTATGGATTAAGGCATCATCCGGAGGATCCTCTGATATCATGCGGGTCAGCTTCTCTGCCTTCCCCCTCTCCACAAGCGGCAGCTCTGTTTGCGGTATCGCTCCGGGTTGCAGGGTTATGTCAGATCGTTTCCCAGGCGGTCTAGCATTTACAGGTGTTCCACACACATCACCGGCAACACAGGCGATATTGAAATCTTGAGCTTTTACTGAGTTGATGCCGGGAGCTATTACCGGATAGTAGGTGGTATTCTCCTGCTCCTGATAACCGGAGTAAGGGAGGAGGTAGGTAGCTTTCAGGATTCGGGTATCATCCAAGATTGTCGGAGAGGGTGATGGTTGATAGCTGGATTGCTGTGAGGAGTCCTAAGACATTTGTATGCTAAACAGTTTAAGGTCTCCGGACTCCGTGGGTATGCAGGGCTTGCATATCAAAGCAGTTTGTGGTGTCAGTGCTGCCGGACATGTTGATGGCACCTTATCCATAAGGCGCTGCAATTCTTGTGCAGATGGCGCTTTATCGATTAGGGCTTGAAATAAGGCCTCTAGTTTGGCGCTTAGAAGGTCTGGAGTAGCGGGATGGATTTCAGCCCCCGTGGGTTCGGTAGTGATCATTACGATTCCTTGCTGCATTGTTATGGTAAGATCTGCCCTTGCTAGTTCGAGTGGTGAGCCTTATATCAGGTGAAGCTGTGATTCTAACCAGTTCTGGCAGATGACCCCAGCAAGCCGGGGGGGGAACGTTGCCTGTGTGTATGCCGCCGCAACAGGCCTCAATTGTCCTTTTCCTTCTCAAGGGTCATATATACAGCCGCAATACCTTGGTTTAGTTTGCAGGTAGTGTGAGGATACGATACCAGTCGTATTTGTAGAGGTTACTGTGGTTGTGGAACCATAACCGGCGGATTATGATTTCTTCTCCTGGAGCTTTAGAAAAATGCGGCCATTCACAGCCACTACTTGGACACGCCCCCCGTGACCTCTGTTTTTTATTCCAAATGTAGACTTTATTGTTATCGTAGTCACTTTGGTCTCTAAGGTATTTTTCATGTTTTGTTTCCATGATATTATTTTTAGCATCTTTCAGGGAGTTTCTTAATATACTGTCATATTGTGCATACTTAATACATGTGCTACGAATGCTCAGCTCAGATTGTAAAAGCTCAATATTAACAGATATACCATTAAGTAATTTACTCTTATGATCAATCAACATGTTAATAAGGCGTATAGAGCAGTCTGTTAATATAGCATTCCATGCAGTAATAAACTCCGAATCCTCCACTGGAAACGTGGGGAACTTGGTGATCCGTAGACCCCTGGGTATAATGCCCAAGCTAAGATATTTTTGTAGAGTCCAAATGTCCCATTTTAGTCGGCATTCTTTGATCAACAGAAATTCAGCCTCCTCAAAAAGCTTGCTCAGTGGCAACTGTGCCCGGTCAGTAACAAATAAAGTCTCAAGTTCATTTTCGTCTAGCCCTCTGTCCTCTAATTTGGAAAGTGAATAAAACTGTGTTTGTATTTCCATGCTTTGATTTGCCTCCATGTTGGATTATCAAGGCAGCCGTGAGATAAGTGAAATGAAATACAAAAACCTCAATGTGATAAACAGTGCAAGCAAAAATGAATTCACTGGGATATTCAGTGACAAGTTATCAAAGAAAGTTAATGCAGCACCTGTATCACAATACTAGGTAATGTTAATTATAAACTCACGTCAGTCCCACATGTATACATAGGTGCCTTGAAAACTCTCTCCCCCATAAATGAGCTCCGTGTGGTCTGTAGTATAAACCTCCGGTATGCACGCTACTGACAACAGCTGATTCTGGGGACCCACCTCTGGGTGCATGGAAATACAAACACAGTTTTATTCACTTTCCAAATTAGAGGACAGAGGGCTAGACGAAAATGAACTTGAGACTTTATTTGTTACTGACCGGGCACAGTTGCCACTGAGCAAGCTTTTTGAGGAGGCTGAATTTCTGTTGATCAAAGAATGCCGACTAAAATGGGACATTTGGACTCTACAAAAATATCTTAGCTTGGGCATTATACCCAGGGGTCTACGGATCACCAAGTTCCCCACGTTTCCAGTGGAGGATTCGGAGTTTATTACTGCATGGAATGCTATATTAACAGACTGCTCTATACGCCTTATTAACATGTTGATTGATCATAAGAGTAAATTACTTAATGGTATATCTGTTAATATTGAGCTTTTACAATCGGAGCTGAGCATTCGTAGCACATGTATTAAGTATGCACAATATGACAGTATATTAAGAAACTCCCTGAAAGATGCTAAAAATAATATCATGGAAACAAAACATGAAAAATACCTTAGAGACCAAAGTGACTACGATAACAATAAAGTCTACATTTGGAATAAAAAACAGAGGTCACTTAGTTACAGATTCAAAAGGGACAATAGAAACACTAACAAGGATAAACACACATCACATGTTCAGGGTAATAAGAAGGGACAGCAAACACCAAAAAAGGTAACTTTTTCAGATAGTGAAGTGGAGTCCCAGGATGATTATAACACCGGAGTATCCTCAGGTGATGAAAATACACAGGTCCCCTCAACACATATAAATAAAACTGGGGACATGAACTTGACCCCGGCACATACTAATGTGGGTGGCAGAGGAAGAGGGAGGGGTAAACAATCCAGATATCAGGAACTGGATAGGACATCTGAGACCCCATTACCCATAACTGCCACTACTGTGGAAAGGGAGAGGGGAGAGATAGAACAGGTTTTTTCCAGGCCCCCAATAGGACAAGAAGGGGGGGGGGAGAGGTGGAGGCAACTTAAAAACAAGGTCTACAACAAGGAGGAGACAACAGGGCAGGAAGTACAACTGACACCGGTTATCAACCTGTCCAGTCATACATTAAGTGAGGCTGAAGAGAGGGTCTTAGGGTTAGGACTTAATTTTGTCCCCACTGATAATTTTGATCTTTTTTCCACACTATTGGATGTAAACAAATTAATTAGGTCACTTACATTAAAAAAGCATTTCAAAAACCTTTTGTCTGATAATCCCTGTGTGGAACAATTCCCTAAGGTGATGAGAACTAATTTAACATTTGAGGAATGCTGTGATGTAGCAGGTTTAGAGACACTACAAAGGGAGAGTCACATTGTGGATAGTGTAATCTCACACACTAGTGACACTGGCCCTAAACTAAGAAATACATCTAAATTTTACCCCATCCAGTCGAGGGGTCCTGTACTGGAAAAATTCCAGAAGAGAATAGAGGAAGATTTGACCAATCTGGCATACACTACCAAACTTGGGATTAAGGGTAATCCTAATAATGAGGAGAAAAAAGCACTCAAAAACTTAAGTGAAAACATGAATTTGGTAGTCAGGGCCGCAGACAAGGGTGGTTCTGTTGTCTTAATGGATAGGACATTCTTTGAAAAGGAGGCCCTAAGGCAATTAAATGACCCCAAACAATACATTACACTAGACTTCAACCCTACAAACAGATTTCAGAAAGAGCTTTCACACTTGATTGATGATGGGAGGGAAGAGGGCTTTTTGGATGATGGCACCTGTGAATTTTTATATGCGGTGAAGAGGCGCTCTGGTGCAGATGATCCTTGGCTACAAATGATTCTAAACTAACAGTTCAGAGTAATACTCACAAAGATGTTTGCACATGCAGTGCAATAACAGGTGAGCCGAAGCTTCAGAGCCGCTCGGCTGACTCGCTAGAGGGTGAAATCAGCTGTTCACTGGGTAATCACTTCACCAACGATGTGGGGAAAAAAGATACCTATGACATAAAATATAGATACCGCCCTTGGTGCAGATTATCCCAGGCACAGAATGCACATACAACAGATGTCGAGAAGTAGCCTGATGAAACGGCATGTTAGCCGAGAAACACGTTGCTAAGTAATTTTTATATTTTTAATAAATACTTTTATTTTGTCTACCTTGCTGGTGAATTGTTCTATTTGCCTTATTGATCCCTTGCTTGGATTAACCTCTATCGGCATATCCACCTTTATTTTCCACCACTCCTCCAACGATCCAGGAGCAGCTGTACAGGCCTCAGGGAGTCAGCCGAACGGCTCTTTAAGATTCGGCACGCCTGATATTGCACTGCTTGTGCAACTCCGTTTGTGAGTATAACTTCTCGACATCTGTTGTATGTGCATTCTGTGCCTGGGATAATCTGCACCAAGGGCGGTATCTATATTTTATGTCATAGGTATCTTTTTTCCCCACATCGTTGGTGAAGTGATTACCCAGTGAACAGCTGATTTCACCCTCTAGAGAGTCAGCCGAGCGGCTCTGAAGCTTCGGCTCACCTGTTATTGCACTGCATGTGCAAACATCTTTGTGAGTATTACTCTGAACTGTTAGTTTAGAATCATTTGTAGCCAAGGATCATCTGCACCAGAGCGCCTCTTCTTTTTTTGTTTCTATACAGAACGCAGTCATCTCTTTTTCAACATCTTTGGAGAGAGCAGCTATCGTTTGGGACATCATTTCCAGATTGGACATCACTCTATATTGGGACTTTCACTTGCATCTATGGATGTATATTTCCTAACCATATGACTGTGGTGACTATTGTTATGTATTTGTATTTATAATTATACAGTTCATATTGTTTATTTTTTGTAAGATATAAAAACTTAGGATCTATCCATATTATCACTTTTTTGAAATAGCATAAATTAGGCGCACCTTATTTCTGGACACACTACTTAGATATAGTAGAGCCCCATTGTTTTTATATGCGGTGAATCCTAAGGTCCCTACCTTCAACATTCTGCCAAAGGTACACAAGTCCTTGGAGAATGTTGAGGGTAGACCCATCATTAGTGGGATTGACTCCATGTTGGAGCCACTATCCAAGTGGCTTGATTCGATCCTTCAACCCCTGGTGGGGGAACTTCTTAGTCACCTTAGAGACACCAAGCAACTATTGAAAGAGATAGAAGTAATCCCTTGGAAGGAGGGCTATGGATGGTTATCAGTCGATGTAAAATCGTTATATTCGTCAATCCCACATAACTCTGGGCTAGAATCCATATCCTTCTTTCTAAGGAGATCCACTGGATATAGTGAGAAATGTATTCAATTTATTCTCAGAGTAACTGAGTTCCTGCTTACTCACAACTTCTTTGTATTTGAACGCGTGTTCTATCTCCAGAGATGTGGCACAGCCATGGGGGCCAAATTTGCTCCCTCTTACGCCAACCTATACATGGGTTGGTGGGAGCTGTGCCACATCTTTGGAGATATAAATACATATAGGGGTAATATCGTCTATTATCGTCGCTATATAGACGACCTGTTGTTTATATGGGATGGCAGTCAAAATGAAGCACAAGAGTTTGTAGGGCATCTCAATGTCAATAATGCAAGCCTACAATTCACTCATGAATTTGGGCACTCTAAAATTAATTTTTTAGATGTCCTTGGTGAAGGGACTAACTATATAAGGGTAGAGCTCTACAGAAAACCCATAACCAGAAACACCCTATTACACGCACAGAGCAGTCACCCCAAGCAGGTTTTTAAATCGGTACTGAAAGGCCAGTTCACTAGGGTAAAAAGGAACTGTACCAAAACCAGTGAACATTCCAAACATGAGATGGAATTGTGTGGAAAATTCCTCGAGAGGGGGTACCCCGAACAGGACATTATTAGGGCCCGGGATGAAGTAAGGGCCTTAGATAGGGCCAACCTACTCAAGGATAAATTCACAGAAAGTAATACAAAATCTGAGCAACTTACATTCGTGACCCAGTTCAGTAAACAGTATTACCAAATATGCAATATTATACGTAGACACATGTCCCTTTTAAAGTCAGATGATGATCTAACACATATTGCAGCACAGAAGTTGAGATTCGCCTTCAAGAGGGGCAAAACTATAGGAAACTATGTGGCACCTACACAATTGAAAACGAGTGAGACAAATACATCCTCTTGGCTTAGCTACAAAGGGGTCTATAGGTGCAGCTTTAGAAGCTGCATAGCATGTAGTCATGCCAAACTGGGTAATATATTTAGGAGTTCTTACTCTGGTGAGACATTTGCACATAGAGCGCTCTTTAATTGCAGGTCAACTTATGCAGTATATCTTCTTAACTGTGACACCTGTGACATTCAATATACAGGACAAACGTCTAGACAAGTAAGGACTAGGATAAGGGAACATATAAATGACATCAAAAGGGGTATACTCACCACCCCCCTGGTGAACCACTTCAAGGTTAAACACAATAAAGATCCAGGGACACTATCATGGACGATCATTGAAGTTGTTGGTACAAACAACAGGGGAGGTGACAGGGACACCTTGCTTCTTAAAAGGGAGGTGTTTTGGATACACAGGCTGCACACCAGAATGCCCAATGGGCTGAATTCTGAATATGACCTTATCAATTTCTGGTGCTAGCCTGTGTCCCCATATATATATATGTACTAATACTATATGTTATATTGGATGAAGTTTATATAGTTACAAAGGGTGAACTATAAACATTATAACATACAGTCATCATAAATGTTTTACTTAGACTAAGTCAGTAATCAAGTTCATTTTATAAGGTATTTTATTAATATTTTTATTATTATTTGGGCAAATGTAACCACTATTGCCATTTTTCCAGCCTTTCCCTTATGTGGACTATTGTTCGATATCCTCAATTTAGATATTTTCAATACATGATAGATAGGTAATGATTGTTTACATATGGAGCCAACAATTTTTTTGTAATGGTACAACTGCACAAAATGCTAAGTAAGCAAGCAGATAAATATGATTTTTGCTAAACTAGCTATGTTTTCACATAAAGTAGTACATAATAACAAGATATATATTGAACCATTTCATTGAAGGCTCTTTGGTTATTATGAAAACAAATAAACTGTCCTCATGTACTTAAGTGGGTTATAAGGAGTTAATTTCCATACAGGGCAGTGTAAATATACATTTTGACCTATAGGTGGAGGTGTGTATCAACCACGTAACAATTTTGTTTTTAACCTATCACAGGTGATCTGTTCTTTTATAAGGCAGGCATAACTCTTACCCTGTAGCTATGATTACGGCTCTTGCCGAAACATGTCAGCAATAGGGTACGTGGGTGACCACTTCTCCACCTAAGCCCTGAGGTTTATGCTTTTCCTAGAATCCGTTGTTGCATTGCATTTTATCACCTGAATAAAGGACATTTGCATTTTTGAAAAACCATCCGGTGCCTACGCTCTTCTTTTCTCTCATTGATACCGTTTGGATATGGTTGAGGCACGGAAGGTAAATTGGCAGTAGAACATTCTCCCCACAAGGTGCCATAAGAACTTGGAATCTTTTCGTGAAGCTGTGGACTCTCCCCGGTTCTGTTTAGTTCACCTGCTCCACATCGTGACGTCACGTTTTCCCCGGATCAGCCGCTCAGACGCTGACACGCTGTAGGGATCCACACGGCTGCTCGACCTCCAGGATATTGTTGATCACACAGATACCTTCGTGAGAGGATCCGGAGCAGGATATCAGAGGTGGGTCCCCAGAATCAGCTGTTGTCAGTAGCGTGCATACCGGAGGTTTATACTACAGACCACACGGAGCTCATATATGGGGGAGAGAGTTTTCAAGGCACCTATGTATACATGTGGGACTGACGTGAGTTTATAATTAACATTACCTAGTATTGTGATACAGGTGCTGCATTAACTTTCTTTGATAGTGTTTTTAGGGACCATAATAGAATGCCTACTAATGAAGATATTTCTGACAGAGGTCAGAAAAACAAAAATCTTCGACTCTTGTCTTGTCCTTCAGTCCTCTCCTCCGCCGTCAGTGGCTCTATGTATGGAGGTAATTGGTCTGATGGTAGCTTCCATGAACATCATTCCGTTTGCTCGGTTCCATCTCAGACCTCTGCAGTTATGCATGTTAAGGCAATGGAATGGGGACTATGCGGATCTGTCTCCGCAAATAGTTCTGGATCAGGCGACAAGGGGCTCTCTTCTGTGGTGGTTGTCTCAGGAACACCTCTCCCAGGGAACTTGCTTTCGCAGACCTTCCTTAGTGATCGTGACTATGGATGCCATCCTTCTAGGTTGGGGAGCAATTTGGGGGTTATTGAAGACTCAAGGTTTTTGGACTCGGAGTCAGTTCTCCCTATAAACATTCTAGAACTAAGAGCGATTTTCAATGCTCTACTGGCCTGGCCTCAGTTAGCCTTAGCCCGGTTTATCAGGTTCCAGTCGGACAACTTAACTTTGGTGGCGTACATCAACCACCAGGGGGGGAACTCAGAGTTCCTTGGCCATGTCAGAGGTGGCCCAGATAATCCAGTGGGCAGAGTCTCAAAACGGTTTTCTTTCTGCGATCCACATCCCAGGAGTGGACAATTGTGAGGCGGATTTTCTGAGCCGACAGAGCTTTAATCCAGGGGAGTGGGATCTTCATCCGGAAGTTTTTTCCAGTTCAATCCTCAATTGGGGGCAGCCAGAACTGGATCTCATGGCTTCTGAGGTATGGCTCAAGGTCAAGGGATCCACAGGCTTTCTTGATAGATGCTCTGGTGGTTCCTTGGAATATCAGTCTAACATACATATTTCCTCAGTTCGCTCTCCTGCCAAGAGTCATTGCTCGGATCAAGCAGGAGAGGGTGTCGGTGATTCTCATAGCGCTGGCGTGGCCTCGCAGGATCTGGTATGCAGATCTAGTGGAAATGTTGTCTCTACCTCCGTGGAGACTCCCTCTGAGGAAGGACCTTCTACTTCCGGGTCCTTTTCTTCATCCAAATCTTGTTTCTCTGAAGCTCACTGTTTGGAGATCGAACGCTTGATTTTATCCAAGCGTGGGTTTTCAGAGTCGGTCAGAGAAGAGAGATTTACTATAAGATATGGCGTAAATATCTGTATTGGTGTGAATCCAGAGGCTACTCTTGGAGTAGAGTCAGGATTCCTAGGATTTTGTCTTTTGTCCAGGAGGGTCTGGAGAAGGGTTTGTCAGCTAGTACTCTGAAAGGTCAGATTTCCGCGTTATCTATTTTGTTGCATAAGCGCTTGGCCGATGCGCCAGACGTGCAATCTTTTTGTCAGGCTTTGGTTAGAATTAGGCATGTGTTTAAGCCTGTTACTCCTCCCTGAAGTCTTAACCTTGTTCTTAGAGTTTTACAGTGGGTTCTGTTTGAACCTATGCATTCCTTAGATATCAAGATGTTATCTTGGAAGGTTTTATTTCTTGTTGCTATTTCTTCTGCTCGGAGTGTTTCAGAACTCTCGGCTCTGCAGTTTGATTCTCCTTTCATCAGTCTTCTACTTTGTTTGTTTTTCTGGGAAGCACAAGGGTCAGAAAACTACGGCTACTTCTCTTTGGCTGAGGAGTATTATTCGTTTGGCCTATGAGACTGCTGGACAACAACATCCTGAGAGTATCACTGCTCATTCCACGAGGGATGTTTCTTTTTCCTGGGCATTTAAAAATGAAGCTTCTGTGGAACAGTTTTACAAGGCTGCAACTTGGTCCTCTTTGCATACTTTTTCAAAGTTTTATAAATTTTATACTTTTGCCTCAGCTGAGGTTTCTTTTGGGAGAAGGGTTCTTCAAGCGGTGGTGCCTTCTGTTTAGGTCTACCTGTCTTGTCCCTCCCTTATCATGTGTCCTCTAGCTTGGGTATTGATTCTCACTAGTAATTGATGATTCCGTGGACTCACCATATCTTAGGAAAGAAAACATAATTTACGCTTACCTGATAAATTTATTTATTTCCGGATATGGTGAGTCCACGGCCCACCCTGTATTTAAGACAGTTCTTTTTTCTAAAACCTCAGGCACCTCTACACTTTTGTGTTATCTTCTTTTTCCATTTTTCCTTCGGCGGAATGACTGGAGGTTATGGGTAAGGGAAGTAACATAGATAGCAGCTTTGCTGTAGTGCTCTTTTCCTCCTCCTGCTGGCCAGGAGTGATATTCCCACTAGTAATTGATGATTCTATGGACTCACCATATCCGGAAAGAGATACATTTATTAGGTAAGCATAAATTATGTTTTTAGTGTTTCAGCAGCATATGCACAAATGCTGTAAGTGCCCTGTGCACCAGCATGCAAACACCACTCCTCAGAGAATCAGCAGTGGCTTGTGTGACACAAATTAAAGGGATATAACACCCAACATTTTTCTTTCATGACTCAGAGCATATCATTTTAATCATCTTTCCAATTCACTTCTATTATCAAATTTGCTTCATTCTCTTGTTATCCATTGTTGAAGGAGCAGCAATGCCCTAATGGGGAGCTAACTGAACACATTGGGTGAGCCAATGACAAAGAGACATGCTCAGCCATCAATTAGCAGCTAGTTCCCAGTAGTGCAACACTTTGTGTGTGGAGGCGTGTCCACGAATACAGTCCAAGGAATTGTCCTCCTCAACCAATAAGTATTTGATCTTTGAAACTTGCATTTTCTTTTTCAAGATGCTAAAATGCCAGTGTTGGCAACAGTGAAGTTAAAGGAATGAACAATTTATGTTAAAGAAATACAGCAGAAAAATAAACTTACTCTTGACAGAATTTTAATTAAAAAAAAAAAAATTATAATAATTATATCTGGTTAATATGTCAATGAGTGACTAGAATGACCTTCAATATTTTTCTGATGCAAAGTAATATATAATATATAGAATATTTTACTTCCTTGTGCAAATTCCTTCTCTAACAGATGCTCAGCACCATTACTTTAGACAGCTGGTGCAGAAGTACAACTGGTATTTTATGTATTTAAGCCTCCCAATCATCTTCATCTAAGTCCCCTGCAGATTGGTGCGGTGCGGGCAATGGTGGGATTGTGTCCGATATGCGGGCAAACGCCCCAGAGGTAGTGTCCCCGCTTCCATCTCCTGCAGCTGGTCCTTTTCCAGAAATACCTAGAAGAATGAATAATGCATTACAGCCTTTTTTCTCTAGTAATACCTTACAGCACAATTTTCTCTTATGAAGCAGTAACAATATTACATTCTAAATATATACTCATGTAATATTCAAACTTTATTTTGCTTTGCTACATTATCACACACACAAACCTAACTGGATTTATTATAAGAGTATTGTTTAGATGTAATGCAGCAAGCTTTGAAGATAGAAACATATTTACATGTCATCATTTTCTTAAAATTGCCATTACAGTGGGGGGGAAAGTTACATATGTCATTTTAACACCAGCGATGCTGCAAGTCCCAAAGGGGTTAAACACATTACAGTACTGCTTTGGAGCTGCAGAACTGCTGGCCCTGAGCAGAAACTGCCGCTGACCCAATCAGCAGCAGAAGTTACACCGCTGGGCCGTGAGACTATCACTACTGAATACTGATTGGGCCAGAGCAGTACTTTAACTATGTGTTCTAACCCCTTTGCAAGGAGTTGCAGGGTCACTAGAGATAAAATTACATGCTGTAACAAATTAGTAGGATACACAAGATATAATAAGAAACAAGTGATCAGTTACTTGTAGAATACTATTGGGGGAATGGTAAAAGAAAATGAAATTACAGCATGAAAATCAAAATGTACTTTGTAGCTCAACCAACTATTCCATGCATTTTACATCATAAGAGGATTTTCATGTTAACTTGAAATGCAGATTTGAATGAAAATGTTAGTATATTGTTATCCGTGTATAATATACATCCATAGTTATGCCCTGCAAAGCAAAAATCTGCCTGAAGAGAAATGTCCGATGACGTCTATGTTCCTGGTCTCCTTTGCGGTCTTCAGTCAAAAGCAATGCACAAAGTGGAAATTAGAACCTTAGTATGGCACTTCTCTATTTCTCTAGTCCCATTGAGGGAGAGGGAAAAGTAAGTTTTGCTTACCTAAGGGATATAAAAGCCATAAATAAACATAATTCGGCTAAAGCATGCAATTTTAAGAAACATTTTAAATTAACTTCACTCTCATGGTATCCATTGTTGAAAAGCAAACATACATATCCTAAGCAATGCACCACTGATTGTTATAACACTAATGTCTCCAGTCGTTGGCTCACAAGACGTGTTCAGCCAGCTCCCTGTAATGCATTGCTGCTCTGAAGCTGATTTTAAAGGAACATAAACCCCATTTTTTCATTTCATGATAAAGCTAGAGCATACCATTTCTATTATCAAATTTGCTTCATTCTCTTAGTATCATTTGTTGAATGGGCATCAGTGCACTATAGGGAGCTAGCTAAACACATTGGATGAGCCAATGACATGAGGAATATATGTGCAGCCACCAATCAACAGCTAGTGCCCAGTAGTGCACTACTGCTACTGGGCCTTTCTAGGTATGCTTTTAAACAAAGGATTCCAAGAAAATGAAGACAATTAAGGGTTAGACACATAGCCATACATCAATAATAAAATGCTCTTAAGAGATTAATGCATTTCCTTTCTGCATCATGTCCTTTTACTTATAAAAGCATGCACTATAGAACGTGCACTGTATGTTTACTGTGCTTAAACATGTAGGAGATTTAAGTTTGTATTTAATGTGCAAATCTTACAGCAGTACAGCACCATGCATCAAGCTTTCAGTACTTCTATAGTAACCTTCATCTTAGTTGCGCAAGATGTTAAACCTGCCCTACTTGAGTATACCTATAACCAGCAGTAATATTTTTCAGCTAGTACACATCCACCTTAGATTTACAATGATCAAGAAATTGTGGGCTTAGACAAAGAACACTTTTCCCTATATCTATAAGGAATCAAAAGCTTGTATGGTGCTTTACTGCCTTAGGCGTTACAAAAATGTAAGACAACCAATCAGATCCTAAACATGGAATGTATGGCCCTACTGGATAGCTGAAAAGATAGCTATCCCTTCTGCCCTATGACATTTGTAGAGAACTCTGAAAATGACAGAATAGAACTAAATATGTTCGCTAGAGAGAATCTCTGAAGCATGTAGATTCTGTTTAGACGTCTTGAGTTTGCGAACACAATTTCATCATATTGTTATAGAATAAAGCATCTCTTCAGCCAAGCTAAAATGTTTTTCTTTAAAAATGACCTTCATACAGTAGTTTTCCAGTTACTGAGTTATTCTGGCTGCTATGAGTTCTGCAAAAAACATAAAATTATGCTTACCTGATAATTTAATTTCCATCTGTATCAGGAGAGTCCACAGCTTCATTCCTTACTTGTGGGAATACAGAACCTGGCAACCAGGAGGAGGCAAAGAGTTAAATACCTCCCCCACTCCCCTCATCCCCCAGTCATTCTGCCGAGGGAACAAGGAACAGTAGGAGAAATATCAGGGTATAAATGGTGCCAGAAGAACAAAAAATTTTGATCCGCCCAACGGAGAAAAACGGGTGGGGGCCATGGACTCTCCTAATACAGATGGAAATTAAATTATCTGGTAAGCATAATTTATGTTTTCCATCTTAATATGAGGAGAGTCCACAGCTTAATTTCTTAATTGTGGGAAACATATACTCAAGCTCTACAGGACACTGAATGAAACGGGAGGGTAAAAAGAGAGGCGGACCCTATTCTGGGGGCACCACAGCCTGCAAAAGCTTTCTCCCAAAAGCTGCTTCAGCCGAAGCAAAAACGTAAAATTTTTAAAACTTTGAAAAGGTATGTAAAGAGGACCAGGTAGCTGCCCTACAAATCTGCTCCATAGAGACCTCATTCTTGAAGGCCCAAGATGAAGCCACAGCTCTAGTTGAATAAGCCGTAATCCTCTGAGGAGGTTTATGTCCCACTGTCTCATATGCCAAGCGAATATTGCTCCTCAACCAAAAAGATAGGGAAGTGGAAGAAGCCTTCTGCCATCTACGCTTCCCAGAATAGACCACAAACAATGCCGAAGTCTGTCTAAAATCCTTTGTAGCCTGAAGATAGAATTTCAGAGCCCGAACCACATCCAAATTATGAAGTAACCGTTCCTTCATGTTGCGATCAGACACAACCTTAGGGAGAAAACCCAACCCAGTACTAAGAACAGCGTTATCAGCATGAAAAACTAGGTAAGGAGGCTCACATTGCAAGGCTGCCATCTCAGAGACTCTGCCGAAGCAATAGCCAGTAGAAAAAGAACCTTCCAAGACAGTAATTTAGTGTCAACCAAATGCATAGGCTCAAACGGAGCCCTCTGCAAAACCTTAAGAACTAGATTTAAGAGAATCTAGATTCTGATGAACAAAAGGACCCTGAACCAGCAGATCCCTGCGACAAGGTAACCTCCATGGAGGAGATGACGACATCTCCACCAGGTCCACGAGCCGCATCCTTCGTGGCCACGATGGAGCAATTAGTACTGCCGAAGCTTGCTCCTCCTTGATGCGGGCCACTACACGAGGTAGAAGAGGCAACAGTGGAAATATGTACATTAGGTTGAAGTCCCAAGGTACCGCCAAGGCATCTATCAGTTTCGCCTGGGGAGCCCAATTACCTCCATACACTGGGCCTTAAGGAGGTCTGAAGGGCAAGACAATTGGAAGTAATTTTGCAACGTCTCTGGTCTGTAAGAAATATCCTCATGGATATCAAATCTATCATCGTACCCAGGAATTCCACCCTGGTACTGGGAACCAGAGAACTTTGAGTTTATCTTCCATCCATGAGATCGAAGAAGTAGAAGAGCTCTTGAATGATCCTCTGCCAGCTGACAGGACGGAGCCTAAACCAGGATGTTGTCCAAAAATGGTGCTACTGCAATACCTCTGAATCTCACCACCACGAGCAGAGCCCCCAGAACCTTTGTAAAGACTCTTGGGGCAGTAGCTAGACCAAAATGGAAGAGCAACAAACTTGAAGTGCTGGTCCAGGAACGCAATTCTTAAGAACCCTTCATGCCGATTTTGTTTCTGCAGGCTTCTTGTTCTGCTTGGATTTTTTCTAAGATTGAGATGATTTCCAAGTTCCCTTGGACTGTTCAGGCTTCCCGGAGGGCTGCTGTCGTTGGGATTTTTCAGAACGAAAGGGACGAAAATTAGGACCCTGTCCTTTAGGTTTATTCTTCTTATCCTGCGGTAGAAAGGCACCCTTGCCCCCAGTAACCGTGGATATGATTGAGTCGAGGCCTGGACCGAAAAGAATCTTCCTCTTAAATGGAAGGCAAAGTAGTCTTTTGCTCCAAACCCTCCAATCCTTCGGCATCTGTGACACAGCCCTCTCGTGTCTCTCTTCCTACCTGTCAAACCGTACCTTTAGTGTAGCCTTCTCTGGGGCCTCCTCTGCCCCGTCACCACTTTGTCGGAGTACCGCAAGGCTCTGTCCTCGGCCCTCTTCTCAATCTACACGTCATCACTAGGTTCCCTAATAAAGTCCCACGGTTTCCAATATCATTTGTATGCTGACGACACCAAAATCTACTTCTCAGCACCAGACCTATCTCGTTCCTTCCTAACCCGTGTCACCAACTGTCTTTCTCACATCTTATTCCCCCCCCCCTTCTTCCAAAATCTTCACCCCCAATCTCTCTATAACTGTCGACAAATCCATCATTACCCCCTACCCTGCATGCCCGATGTCTCGGGGTCACATTTGACTCAGATCTTTCTTTCACTCCTCACATTCAGTCCTTGGCTAAAGCCTGCCGCTTCCACCTCAAAAACATCTCTAAAATTAGACACTTCCTTACACAAGACACAACTAAGATTTTAATCCACTTTCTCATCCTTTCCCGCCTCGATTACTGCAACTCTGTTCTCTCTGGTCTCCCCTCCTGCTGCCTAGCTCCTTTACAATCCATAATGAATGCCTCTGCCAGGCTCATCTTCCTTACACGTCGCTCTTCATCTGCTGCACTTCTCTGCCAATCCCTTCACTGGCTGTAAAATCAAACACAAAATTCTCACACTGACATACAAAACCCTCAACTGCACTGCTCCCCCCTATATCTTAGACCTTGTCTCCAGATACTCTCCCTCCCGTCCCCTTTGCTCTGCTCATGACCTCCTACTCTCCTCCTCTCTTGTTACCTCATCACACTCCCGTTTACAGGACTTCTCCAGACTGGCTCCCATCTTGTGGAACTCTCTGCCTCGCTCCACAAGACTCTCCCCTAGTTTTGAAAGCTTTAAGCGCTCCCTGAAGACTCTACTGTTCAGGGATGCATACAACCTACCCTAACCTTTCTTTATACCAGTTCCTCTCCTCCATTGCTATCCCCTGAACCCAATTAGCATTTAAGCCTAAGAGTCCAGCTGTTTGTAGATCACCTTCTTAAGAGAGGACTACAACAGTGCAACTCTTGGCAGGGCCCTCTACCCATTTCATCCCTATAATTGTTTTGGTGTACCCCGCTTTTGTTTATAGCGCTGTGGAATCTGTTGGCACTCTACAAATAACCGATAATAATATTTGCATCACAGATAAAATAATTAGCTACCCTCAAGGCCTTCGAATTTCCTGGATCTCCTCAAGGGGAGTTTCCACCTTGATCATCTACGATAGAGAGCTGCACCAATAGGTAGAGGCTCCAGCCACCGCTGCAGGTTGAAACAAATACCCAGTGTGCTGAAACATCTTCCTTAGCAGAGTTTCTAGCTTCTTATCCATGGGCTCCTTAAACGACGAACTATCATCAAGCGGGATAGTAGTGCTCTTAGCGAGCGTGAAGATAGCTCTATCCACCTTAGGGATGGAACGCCACAACTCTAATTGAGAGTCCAGAACCGGGAACAATTTCTTAAAGGAAGAAGGGGAAAAAGAAGATCCAAGTCTCTCCCGTTCATTCTTAATATTTGCCATCTTTACAGGAACCGGGAAAGTCTGTGGCACCACCCTGTCCTCAAACTTTATCAAGCTTAGGAATAGAAGGTTCCTCTGGTAATTTATGTTCCGGAACCTCTAAAGTAGCCAACACTTTCTTTAACAGAAAACTTAAGTGCTTGATCGTAAATCTAAAGTCTGGTTCCTCCGCAGCTGGAGGTTTAGAGGCAGCAGATTCTGATCCAGAAAAAGCATCTTCTGAAGTATCAAAGGTGTCCTCATCAGCGGATAACCTAGTATCAGATAAATCCAACAAGTTGGTAGATGACCCCTGGGAAGGATAGCAATATTTAACCTTTTGCTTGCGCTTAGCAGGAAAAGGTAAAGCACTGAAGGCTGCAGACATTGCTGACCAACTACAAATGGCAAAGTCTGTCGGTAAGAGGGCCCCTCCTGAAGGAGGATTAGCAGTGCAATGGGAAGCTGCATGTGTAATAAGAAGAGATGAATGCAGGGAACGCACCTCATGGGACGGTGACCCCGCAGAAGTGGACGGCTCGGTGGTACTAAACATCTTGGTTTTCTTAGATATAAGTACTTTATCAAGGTAAACAACAGCACAAAAGTACTGAAAACCAAAGGGTGCGCCAATTAAATATTACGTGATCGGTGTATGGAGATATATATAAATATGCTTAAATGTAAAACCTCAGCAAATCCTGGTAAATAATTTGACATTAGATGTTTCTCTAACTCTAACACAGTAGGGGTTGTCTATCTCTTACAGTGCTCATGTCCTCTGTTCTATGTTGGAAAAACGAAACGGATGTTCAAGGACAGAGTACAGGAGCATAGGGATGATATCCTCTATGAAAGGGACACCAGTGTAGCACGTCACTTTAGGGAGGCACACAACAGCAGCACTGTATCTTTATAATTTGTAGGAATAGATAGAGGAATAACAAATGGAAGAGGAGGTGATGAAAACAAATGCCTTTTAAATAAAGAAGCTAGGTGGACGTACATACTAAATACAGTCTCTCCACATGGTCTAAATGAAAGAATAGAGTATGCATCTTTTTTGGGCTGATAATTTTATTGTAAAATTCTTTTGATGTGAGAAATTTATGGAAAACTGATAAATTTCCTGCTTAAAGAAAGTGTTTAACAAATGTAAAAGAACAAAGAAATATCCTGTTTTATGCTACTGCATAATTCTGTTAAAAGCTTCCTATCCTTTAACATGTTGATTCAAATATAATATTATCTTACAATTATACTAACCGACTATTCCATTAGGTGTAATAAGAATGAGCAATGTTTGCATAAGAGTGCACATAGGTTCTGGTTTGATGCAATCATTTTCAAACACAATGTATCACGTACATTTACTCTAGACTATAATTCGGTAACATTTAAAGAGGTTTGGCTCTAGTAACCAAATGATTGGAAATGGAAGTACTAAGGTAACCACGCCCTCATCACTAAAAACCAACAAAAGTCTAGAGACACAGGTGATCGAGAGTCCTGACGAGGCCCCTGCTTTCGCTTAGCATTGTGGGGGGCGAAACGCACGTCAACTGACACTTACAAACAGCTAAAGCGGTTTTTAGAAGCCCGGAGGAATAAGTACACAGGCAACTACACCCACCACAGTCGGGGTCTCTACAAGCAATGAGACATGACTATATGTGAAGGAGAATCTAAAAAGTATAAGACGTCGGAGGCTGTTGTCCCGGTCTTGTTAAAGTGCCTGAAAGGAAATACCTGGTCTTCACTTACCGCAACACTCTGCAAGGCTGCATTTGTCATCGGTTCAAGCAACAACTAAACTTGGTTGTAACAACGTCTAACACCTTCTTTTGCTGGCTAAAGAGGACGTTCTTACCTCAATTTATTAGCTAGCTATACTTGATGTATTCACCGGATGGAAGCAGGATCAAGCTTACAATACCTTGAAATCCAAACCTTTAACCCCTGGAGGATTTTCTCACCTTGTGTCTCAGCCTTGATTCAATAAGGACTTTGAGCTCATTAAGGCCCTGTTTGCCTATACATCCCAAGGAGGACATTACCCACCATACTAATCAGGCCGTATAATAAATATGGCTTTGGTGTTAACTGTTCTTTAACATAGTAGATAAGGTTGAAAAAAGACTGAAGTCGAGTTCAACCTATACAAATCTAAAATACTTACAAAAAGCTCCAGTTAAGCTTAAATAACCCCACTAAAAGGTGACTCATTTAATACTAGCAATCATATCCATGAATTTTGTTTATATACAGAAATGTATCCAGACTATTTTTAAATGTATCTATGGTATTGGCATTCACTACCTCTAAGGTAGTGAATGCCACAATTTTATTGCTTTTACAGTGAAAAAATGTTTCCGTTGCAGGATCTCCTTTCCTCCAACCTTAAATTATGACCTCTTGTCAGAAGCATTTTCCTTGGAATAAACAGAGCTTCTGCCATCTCTGTATATGGGCCTTGAATATATTTATATAAAGTAATCATGTCACCTCTCAAGCGCCTTTTTTCTAAAGAAAACAGACCCAGTTTGGCTAGCCTCTCCTCATAGGTTAATTTCTCAAATCCCCTTATTAGCTTTGTGGCCCTTCTATGAACTTTTTCTAGTTCTGCAATATCTTTTTTTAGCGATCGGTCCCCAGAACTGCACTCCAAACTCAAGGTGACGTCTTACCAGGGCTTTATATAGTGACAGAATTATGCTTTCCTCCCTTGAATCAATGCCTCTTAATAAATGCTAGCATCTTATTAGCCTTTGAAGCCGCTGCCCTGCATTGTGCACCCATCTTTAGCTTGTTATCTATTACTACTCCCAAATCCCTTTCCTCCTGTGTTTGGCGAAGTCTTGTCCCATTTAAAAAATACGTTGCCTGCTTATTTTTACTTCCAAAATGTAGAACCTTGCATTTTTCCTTATTAAATCTCATTTTCCATTTACTTGCCCATAGTTCTAATTTTTGCAAATCCCTTTGTAATAAGTTTGTCCTGCTCTGACCTAATGACCTTACTTAACTTAGTATCATCTGCAAAAATAGATATGTCGCTATTTAATCCTTGCTCCAAGTCATTTATAAAAATATTAAAAAGAACAGGGTCGGGGGCGGGGCCAACTGCTGAAGCAACAAGATGTGCCGTCTCGGAGCTCCTAAAATCTGACAACCAAAATACTCCTCTGTGACACCCTAAGGCTTTATATATTTTTGTATTTGGCTCTTATTATACCCTAGGATATTATTCACAAAGATTGGGACTAAACTACCATAAATTGACAAAATACTGGTACTAAGGCCTATTAGCCAGCTGAGACCGCTACGAAGCTCCCGCCATCATACTTGAAACTACCCACGCACTGCTTCAACGGATGGGAACATACTCATTATACTTGCACCTTTAGTATAACCATGGAGCAACAATTTCTTCTAGCGATCCACGCTCTAATGCGCTCGATGGACTTACATCAGCAAGCTCTGGTTGCTGAATTGAGAGCTGTGACGGGCTCATCGCAAAGCACAATAATAGCTGGAGAAGTGAGGGTGGAGGTAGACCGGCTGGAACTACACCTGATACAATACAACATAGATTTGCCCCAAGACACTGCCGACTTGTGTACAGCAAATAAGGGAGAGCTAGATCCGAGGTCAATGATACTGCCTAAAATACCTTCAACCCAGCAGCACTCCCCGGTCCTCACAGGGCTGGGGCGACAGAACGCTCCATACTTTGTGACGCTGCAGACTCCGCCGCTCGGTGTGACCAAAGTATGCAGTTCCCAGCTGACACTTTATAACTCCTATGGGCCTGAGACAGCTGATTTATCTGGAGGTCCTGCTGTAGACGATCGGAAGCAGTGTGGTCCGTGGAGCTCTCCCTCACAGGCGACCCGATCTTCTGGGGAGGATTGCTCAGAAGCCCTTAACTGCTCCACTTATCTTAAAGGTCTCACCCAGGGAGATCGCGGACTGTCTGCTCGTCTGATTCCACGTAAGGATAATTCAGGGCTTCTCTTCTTCACGCCTGTACTGTTTACTCAAAGTACATTCCCATCTAGGGTACACAGAGTGGATGCTCCTTTTTACATATTGTCTTAGCTAATGAAGATTGGTCTCTCCCGCTATATCTCACATACTAGATGTCTTGCCTGGGGTCATATCCACTGTCCCAGTGAGACTCCACATCGATATTTGATTTTACTATTAGACCTCCCCTAAGCCACAAACTCGCATTCTTAGAGTTTTTCTTCATATCTTTTTTACTAGCAGGACTACCCGCATAATAATTAAGTTTTTGATGTGGTTTATAATGCATGCTGTACTATGTACTTATCCTTTGTTGTTATATATTATATTGTATTATAGGTCTCACTTACATAGGAGATCCATGCGTCCTTTCCTAATCCATCCTGCAGTCTGTAGTACCCATATCATGACTGTCTAATATGTCTGCTAGTTATTAATCGAGCTATGTATTCGCTGAATCTCTATACATATTTAACCTTGCTTTATACAGTGCTTATAATCTGACCTACTGAGACTATTAATGTACACTCGTATCATCACAAACATTAGAATTTGTGATGTCCGTCTCCTTGGACTTCACTTATCACATGGGATATTCACACACAGGAAGGCCCCCTACTTTAGTCTCTCCCTAATATCACAGGACATCCCCTCAACCAGTATTTTTTAACCATATACTCTTAATAAGAATTCAGTTCAATGTGTGTTCAATCACTGTTGTTATTATTATGTTTGTACTAGGCAATAGGCACTCCTATCATTCCTTAAGATCTGTAGCTAGCTAATCCTAATAATTACCTAGGACCATATACCACTTTTCATTAACTTATGTTCTTTCATTGCCATGAGCTATGATCTCCCCAACTGAGACTCTGAAAAGCCCACTCTGGCCTTTATTTAAACGTAGCACGACAGTCTTTGTCCTACGGATGGCGGCCGAGTCTGTGGGATAGGATGAGTCAACTCCTTCACAGGATGAATATGTAAAGGCTAAGGAGTGACTAATATATTTGTCTTATCTCAGTTATATGGAGCTAACCGTACCCATCTTTCAAGATTTTATATTTTACTTAAGTAGTTTCATTGGGTAGTTCTATTAGCAGTACATAATTATTTCTTGGTGATAATTTAAGCTTTATCCCCATTTAGCTATGATAAGCTCCTATCATAGTAGCCTATTGATAACTTTGTGTATGCAATAGCTCCCTACTCCTTTGTAACACTTTTTATGAGTATGTGCCCCTCTGTAGATAGGACCCCTATAGTTACCACATTTAATTATACGCAGTGACTGATAGGCTGTTTTCCTTGACTATACATCATTTGTTGTACACTGATGCCCTTGGTTTAATAGTAGTGTCTACTAATATGCTCGACTTAAGTGTGGTTTCTCACTATTTATTTGTTATTGACCCTGGATTGTTTGTTGCACCCTATTCATCTATGCGACTCATAATTTTTGCCCTTATACCGCTTCTCCTTAGTTTACTAGTAATTTACTGACATACCTTAGCTGGCTCCGCCCCCCCTCCCCTTTCCCCTCTCTAATATGAGCGGCTCTCGCCCGCTGCATTCCCTCCCCCACATGCTATGGTCCAAGAGTGACCGAAACATGAGCCATATCCCCTTGTTACGCTATTATTAACATAGTTTGTACAGAGGTTTTCTTCTGTTGCTTTGGGATACAAATTCTATATACTAAACTATAAAAGTGAAGTTCAATTTTGATTCGTCCATGGCTTCACTTATGCTTTATTGGAATAAGATACGATTTTGTAACCTGTACTTACCTTGGATGTAATTACTTGCTTCTGGACGAATTATGTTTGTTTCTCTCTTGTTTGTTAATCTCACAACTTCAATAAAAAAAAAAAAAATTACAAAAAAAAAAAAAAAGAACAGGGCCCAGTACTGATCCCTGGGGGACGCCACTGATTACGTTTGTCCAGTCTGAGTATGATCCATTTACTACAACTCGTTGCTCCCTATCTTTTATCCATGAGCTAACATTTTAAGATATTCCCAGTCCCTTAATTTTGTGCATTAATCTCTCATGTGGCACTGTATCAAATGCCTTTGCAAAATCTAAGTATATCACATCAACTGATTCCCCTTTATCTATATTTTTACTTACTTCCTCGTAGAATCTAATTAGATTAGTTTGACATGATCTATTTCTCCTAAAGCCATGCTGATTAGAACTCATAATCTTGTTTACACGAATATGCTCATCGATATAATCCCTTATAATCCCTTCAAATATCTCTCCCACTATTGATGTCAGACTAACTGGTCTATAGCTTCCTGGATCATCCCTACTTCCCTTTTTGAAGAGTGGCACCACATCAGCTTTGCGCCAATCCTGGGGTACCATGCCTGAGGATAATGAATCTTGAAAAATTAAGAGTAGAGGTTTGTCTATAACAGTGCTAATTTCCCTTAACACCCTTGGGTGTATTCCATCTGGGCCTGGGGTTTTATTTACCTTAATATTATCCAGTTTTTTTCCTGATATCCTTTAAACATAACCCAGTTAATGATATGGACTGGCATGTTTTATTTTGTTCCAAAGTACCATCCAATGGTTCCTCTCTTGTGTATACTGAAGAAAAAAACTGGTTAAGTACCTCAGCCTTCTCCCTGTCATTTATCATTCTACCCTCCACGCATTTTAATGTACCTATATTATCCTTCTTAGATTTTTTGCTATTTATGTACTTAAAGAACATTTTAGGGTTAGACTTAGAATCCTTGGCAATTAATTTTTCATTTTCAATTTTGGCTAATTTGATTGCTTTTTTGCATGTTTTGTTACATTCCTTATAAATATTGTATGTTGAGTCTGTACTATTTTCTTTTAATAATTTAAATGCCCTACGTTTTTTCCTAATTTCTCTTAACACATTTTTATTTAGCCATAACGGCTTTGATTTTTTATTTTTATAACCATAAGGTATTTGTTGATATGTATATTTATTTAACAAATGTTTAATTATCATCCATTTATCCTCTGTATTTTTATTAGAGAATGCATTGTCCCAAATTATATTATTTAATGATTTCCTTAAATCGTTGAATTTTGCTTTCTTGAAATTAAAAGTCTTAGTTAAACCTTAAAGACACTGCATATGAAAAGAGATTTCAAATGTGGCCATGTTATGATCACTGTTACCCAAATGTTCTTTGACTTCTATGTTTGATATTATATCTGTATTGTTTGATAGCACTAAATCCAATATAGCTTTACTCCTAGCCGGCTCCTCTATTAGTTGTGACAAGAAGTTATCCCTGAGAACATTTAAAAATCTATCCCCCTTAGCTGAATTACTAGTTTCATTGGCCCAGTTTATATCAGGGTAGTTAAAATCTCCCATAATTACAGCACTGTTATTAGCAGCCTTACCTATTTGGATAAGTAGTTGAGTTTCCTCCGGGTCAATAATGTTGGGGGGCTTGTAGCATGTTCCTAGTAATATTTTTTTAGGATTTTTCCCCCCACTCTTAATTTCAACCCACAGGGTCTCTACATTGTCACTTGTATCATAAATATCTTCCCTTATTGTAGGTTTAAGGTTAGGTTTAATATACATGCAGATTCCTCCACCCCTTTTATTATTCCTGTCCCTCCTAAATAAAGTATACCCCTCTAAGTTAACTGCCCAGTCATGTGAATCATCCCACCAAGTTTCAGTTATACTGATAACATCATAGTCCTCTTCTGCAACTAAGAGCGTCAGCTCCCCTATTTTACCTGTCATGCTTCTTGCATTTGTTGAAACAACAAATATAGTGATGTCCATAAAAGCACCAAGCAGGAGAAGAGATATTAGTATAAAACGTCCATTTTATGGTATAATGTTTAAAAGAACAAAAGGGCACAGCACACAGAGCTGCTGCTGATGCGTTTCCTGCCTAGCGGCACTTCCTCAGAGCTAAACTACAGATGAGATTACAGGTGTTAAATTGCTTACGGAGTTGTCTGCTTAAACCAATGAAGCAACAGTATTTCATCTCCGCTGCCTATTGATACAGACAAACTCCTTAATTCACATTTTAAAAGTCACATTTCATTTGACCTATCACAAATGCGTTTACAAATTAATCTATAAAACCTATCTTAAAAAAGATTATAATATATAGTTAAAAGAGTGACTTAGAAAAACATTTTACATATGCTATAGAATTGAAGTTGGTAACACTATATATACTCAAATCAAGGAGTTTATAACATTTAGTTGAGACCACTTTTTAAACATTAAATCTTAGGGAAACAAACTTATATACTACCTTTTCAGTATAATAAATATAAATGTCTTCAACAATATTTTCTAAGATCGTCCCCATTAACTCAACGCTGAGCCCCATAACAAATTGTGTTCTATATATTGCATTTTATTGTGTTAGATTAACAACAGTTATAAATAATATCAGAAACAAACCTACAAGAAAAAAATTAAATTTCAGAAGTTCATAAGCTATCTTCAAAAAGGCTAATTGTGATCTATAAATAACTTAACATCACTAATTTTATTAATTCCCAATGGATGTCCTGTTTTTAGTGTATAGATCCAAAAGACCTCTTTTTTGCTAAGGGCCATATACCTATCAACTCCTCTTGCATTAACTCTTACTTGGTCAATACCCTGAAAATGAAAAAACTTTAAACCCTCATCGTGCTTGGCAAAATGTTTTGCCACCGGCGTTTTAGGGACTTCAGCTTCTTAGGACAGAAGATGTTCCCTTATCCTGTCCTTAAGAAACCTTGAAGTGAGACCCACGTACTGAAAATTGCAAAAGCCACAGGTAATAAGATATACGACATAAGTTGAATTGCAATTAAGCCTATTCCTAATGTCGTATATCTTACCTGTATTTGTAGATGTAAATGTATCTCCTATTGTAGCATAATGACAACTCTTGCAAGGTCTGCAGCCACATTTAAAAAAAAACTGCTTTTTTAGAGAGCCCGTTTGTCTTGACTCCAGTATCACTTACACTTGTTGCAAAGTTTTTAGCTATTCTGTCTCCAATTGTTTCTGCTCTACTGGATACAAATTTACAATTACTGGATATACTTCTGAGATCATTATCCTTTTCCAATATAGGCAACCTCTTTCATTTCACAGATATTACTATATTGTCTACTAAAAGTAGTTATGAAACTAATATCACCATAACTTGCCCTTTCTTTCTTTCTTTCTATCAAAAAGGAGATTATTTCTGTCATATCCAGATACCTGACCTGCAATATTCTGCAACAAGGAGGAATCATAACCTCTTTCTACTAGACGTGAGGTCAATTAATTTGAATGCTCCCAATAGGATTTTAAATTAGTGCAATTCCGTCTTAATCTGATGTACTGGCCCTTAGGTATACCCTTTTTCAGATGATGTGGATGGGATGAATCTGCTCTTAAAATAGTGTTACCACTAATTTCCTTCCTGTAGACTTCAGTAATGATGTTGTCTTGATCGTGGGATAAAGATACATCCAGATATGGCATATTAGTTTCAGAGGTATTATAAGTGAAACTTAAATTGCCCCTGTTGTTATTCAAATATTCCATGAACAATTCTAATTCAACTACTGGTCCCTCCCATACTAGGAGAATGTCATCTATAAATCTTGTATAGAATTTAATATTATTTGCAAATGAATTCACCTCACTAAAGATGAACATTCTTTCAAAGTCTCCTAAGTAAAGGTTTGCATAAGATGGGGCGAATTTCGCCCCCATCGCTGTTCCTCTAAGTTGTATAAAGAACTCGCTGTTGAAGATAAAATAATTATGCTCAAGTAGAAAGGAAATAACCTCTAGTATATAATCAATAAGTTCTCGACCATAATCAGAAAATCTTGATCAGAGTAGACGTGTGGGACCACAGCTCCTGCCATAATTATGCATTAACAAGCTAAAAGCTAATAATATTTCATACAAAATTGCCCTAGATCACCCTTGAAGCTGAAAGACCAGCCTGGTTATCATTGATGTGCCCGCAGAAGGTGAGAATAATGAAAATTCGGGGGCCCGAGTAGCACCTCAGTGTTAGGCCTTCAGGCCGAGATCGACAGAGCCGATGAGACTCCTTGCCGCAATCGGACCCTCATTACTGGAGGGTTAATGATATCAGCCTGAGGGCATAAGGGCTATAGAAGCCATTAACAGCTAGAAACGGACACTAGATTTTCTACTGGGGAGAAGTTAGCCCTTGCATAGCATTACGAAGCGATACCTCCTGCACTGGTGAGAACTATACATTCTTCAGGATGTCAGATTTTAAGAGCGCACTACAAGCTTTATTTGAGGTCTACGAGACTGCAATGCTGGCTAGGTTTGATAGCCTTTTGCTGAAAATGCAGTCTGTTGGTGGTCAGGGCTCTGCTACTACGGCAATGGCGGCGCGGGAGGTGGTCTCTGTCAGAAAACAAAGGAACACGCCATGCTTTACCGACCAGGCACTGCAACTAAGCCAAGATATGACTCGTGGGAACAAGTGGATCCGATCACTCGCAGTCTCTTACCCATTCAGACTCAGCAGTGGGAACCGTTCCTGTGCCTGTAGTAGCGGGACTTACGGAGCCTAGAGATGGCTGTCAAGACCTGCAACTTACCCTATATTCATTTCCCCAAGAGAACGGGGGTATTAACCCCATGCTGACTTGCGCTGAGAATTCACTTAATTTAGCCCTGGTTACTGGACGTGGGGTTCTGGCTGTCCCTATGATTGCGGGCTTCCAGGACAGAGGCAGCGCAGGTCAGCCATTTCGGGTCCTGAGTAGGCTCTCCCATAAGAGACTAGCAGCATTGGAATCTGCCTCAGTTGGATGTGTGGAGCCTGGCTGTACAGCTTTTTCGCTAGCCTGCAGGAAAGGAGTGGGCTGAGGAGAGTCGTTGAAAGCGGATTTGAGTCTCGGGACATTAAGTTGATGTCTGATGATTTTAATCTCACAATTATTAGAGCACAGTTACTGCACATTATATATTGTGTTTATGAAGTCCTTGGGCTGATACAGTAATGTAACATACCCTGGTTAACATGACTATGACATAATCTAGGTCACGGTAGCTAAATCTATGAGAAAAAGGGTCAGTCTAGTTGTTTCAGTCACATCTTCATCTCTGAATTGCCTAGGTAGCTGAACTACACTTATAAATAATATATATACGTGTCATTGTACTACTAACTCCTAGTATGTTGTAGGCCTACTTTTTGTGATCTTTTAAAGTGTGTATCCTGAGAGCTGGAGAGAGCGATGCTTATATAGCATATACTTTAGTAATATTGAACTAACCTAGTTAATCCTGCTATGTGAATAGATCACCATTAAACCTAATAACCTTAGTGCCCTATTAAATGTCTGTTTGTGATCCCTTCTCCATATATACCCTGTAGAAAGTCTGCTCCCTTATCTCTATTGCGGTCCCCCCCCCCCCCCCGAGATTATACACTGGTGAGGAGGAGAGTATTTACATCTACTACCACTCTAGGTTTCGCCCCCCCCTCCCTTTCCACCCTCCTCCCCCCATTTCCACCCTTCCCCCCTTTTTCTCCATTACCCCTCCTCTCCCTTTCTCCCCCCCCCCTTTTTTTCCCCCCCTCTCTCCCTCCCCCCCCCTCTCCCTCCTCCTTCCCCCCCCCCCTCACAAATGTAAGGTAAGGGATAACTAGCTTATCCTCCATACTCCTTTTTGGCAGAGTTATACTGTCTCTGCCCTGTTCGTAGAACCAGTGACGTGGCTTCTGCCTATATAAATGAAAAAATGGTTCTCCGGATTAAAAATGAATAGATTTATTATGAATATTAACCTGAGTTCAATGTCTACAGACTGTTCATCACCATAATCTTAGTATCGATGTTAGCTCATTTGTATAACACCTGTTTTTGTATGTATGTGTGAAGCAGTCCATGTAGTTCTTTGTCTCTGACACAGCGTTGGGTACTTGTATCTTTAATGTTATTATGTTTAACTGGAACATCCTCGCTCAATGTTATTATTAGTTTTAGGGACCTACCCATGGTCCTAGCTGTCATAGGAAGGAGCCTATAAAATGCAGGCCTTGTCTAGGCCTGCATTATTTAAAACCCCTCTGAGTAGTACCTTCAATATAGGGGTCCAAAAGTGGCCTCAGCCATCTTGGAGGGAAAATGAGGGTGATATCAGGTTTGCTTTTTAATCTTCACACATTTGACTACATTTCAACTTGGGACAGTTATATGAATATTATGTTAAGGGTACAAAAAAAAAAAAAAAGTAAATCTTACCAGCATGTTCTTTACAGCTATCAAGCCTTTATCATGAGGGATGCAGGAGTAGAGCGAGACAACATCAATAGGTACAAAAATATTATTTTTGTCCCCATTAACCTTTTGTAGTAATCTAAGAAGATGCTTAGTATCTTTTTAGAATCCGGGTAAAGATTGCACCACCGGTTGCAATTGTGCATCCACCCATTGTCCTAATTTTTCTCCCAGGGAACTAATAGCTAAAATAATTGGTCTCCCTGGGGGATTGATCAGTGATTTGTGCACTTTTGGTATTGAAGACATTTATATTTATTATACTTAAAAGGTATTATATAAGTTTGTTTCCCTAAGATTTAATGTTTAAAAAGTGGTCTCAACTGAATGTTATAAACTCCTTGATTTGATTATATATATATTGTTACCAACTTCAATTCTATAGCATATGTAAAATGTTTTTCTAAGTCACTCTTTTAACTATATATTATAATCTTTTTTAAGATAGGTTGTATAGATTAATTTGTAAACGCATTTGTGATAGGTCAAATTAAATGTTGTGACTTTTAAAATGTGAATTAAGGAGTTTGTCTGTTTCAATAGGCAGCGGAGATGAAATACTGTTGCTTCATTGGTTTAAGCAGACAACTCCGTAAGCAATTTAACAGCTATAATCTCACCTGTAGTTTAGCTCTTAGGAAGTGCCGGTAGGCAGGAAACGCGTCAGAAGCAGCTCTGTGTGCTGTGCCCTTTTGTTCTTTTAAACATTATACAATAAAATGGACGTTTTATACTAATATCTCTTCTCCTGCTTGGTGCTTTTATGGACATCGCTATATTTGTTGTTTCTGCATTGAAGTATTATTCTTTAGGGGTAGTGGAGAGCCCCAGCGAGTCCAGCATCGCAGCCTATGCCTGATATTGGGAGTCGGCATTTGCACTCAGGTGATACACCCCCCCCTCTGAGAGCACCAGCGTCAAGCGCTTTTTCAGACTGGTGAGTTTGTGATTACACTAAGGATCATGCTGTGCGTGTAAAGTCCTTACGAAACCGCCATAGAAGAGGATTAACTTGACAGAGGTGGGGTAAGTCACTGTTTGTGCATATTACTGAATAAAATCACTTTGTGGGGTATGGATGACACTGTGACGTCCGCAATGTGTGAAGCTCAGAGGGAGCTGTAAGTCGCTAATGTCTATACAATTGTTATATTAGTTTGAAAGATAAGAAAAAATGTGTGTATGTGCGCTAACAGCTGCGGGGATTATATCCATAATGGATATAATCCCCGCAGCTGTTAGCGCACATACACACATTTTTTCTTATCTTTCAATATTTTCTAACATATCTGTTTTATGGGAACGGATTAGTGTTTGTGCAGGGGATAGATTTGCTCACCTTATACCTTCTCTTTTAGCGAACTTATATTAGTTTGAAGCTACACGTGAATATCTCTGTATGACAATTATTGGTGTTATTTTCTTGCATTTGTTGTCATACATTTAATTTTCATGTGCATTCTGATGCTACTTGGTGTGCTTTCCTCTATACTTTCTAATGTGACATTTCTTAAGTCATCCCTTCCTTGAGATATTAAGGGAGTGACATATTCACAGACTGATCTCTCTGTTCTATTGTGTTCTAACTGGCCCTCCCCCCCTTTGCCTAGTTTAAAAGGTTCTCTAAACGTGCTACCATCCTTTACCCCAATACACCTGCACCCATGTCATTCAGCTGCAATCCATCCTTACTGTACAAATTGTACCCTAGTGAAAAATCAGCCCAGTGTTCTAAAAAGTCAAACCCCTAATTTTTACACCATGTTTTTAACCATGAATTAACAGACCTTAGCTCCTTCTGCCTTACTGAGTTAGCACACAGCACTGGTAATATCTCAGAAAATATTACTTTGGAGGTCCTTGCTTTAAGTTTGCTACCTAACTCCCTGAAGTCATTTTTTAGGACTCTCCATCCCGCCGATTCCTTCATTAGTACCAATATGCACCATGACTGCAGGATCAGACCCACATCCCTCTAACAATCTATCAATACACTCCACAATATGCCTAACATGAGCCGTTGGAAGACAGCAAACTGTTCTATGTATAGGGTCTGGATGACAAATGACCTTATCAACCTTCCTAATAATAAAGTCTCCTACCACCAATATCTGACTCAGTCCCTGACTTGTATGCCCCTTTTCCATGACTGAAGAACTGCCCACCATAGTATGCTGCTCTTCCACAACTAAAGGACTGTTTACTATACTAGGCAAAACAGCCCTCTCTGACACTGCCACCCCCGAACTGATATCCCCCACATCTTCACTTAATCTGGCAAATCTATTGGGGTGTACCAGCTCAGAACTGGCCTGTCTCTTCCGCTTACCTTTACTTCGCCCTCTAACTGTGACCCAGCTACACCCTGGAGTCTCCTCATCTGAATCCTCCCCATTCCCACTGCTGGAACCATTAACAACCAGCTCAGTCTTATCTATTTCCCTTTCAAGTGTCTGAATTTCATGCAGTGTTGCAATTCATTCCTCCAGATCCCCAATACGAGTTTCTAAATAGACAATATGCTCACACTTGCCACAAACATATAATCCCAGAAGCGGCTGCTCCAGTGATGCAAACATGTGGCAAGCTGTACACTGAATGAGATTCTGACACATTCTTAATAAAACGTTTAACTTAAAAATATAAAATAATTATATTTCCCCTTGGTTACTCCAAACCCTTGTTTGCCTAACTACCTTGGTTAGCTAACTATTATACTAAACAGACAATCTTACTTTAACAGAGAATCAATACAACAGACCCAATTAGAGCAGGCTCAATAGAGTTACTGTGCTAAATATAAAGGTTTGCTAGGCCCACACAGGTGAAAATAATCCCACCCCTAATTACCCACACAGACAGAATTTTTTTTTAAAAAATAAAATGGTAGAAATAAATAAATAATAGTATTGTCACTACTTGTTACATAAAACCTATAAATGGTACCATTATGAAGTGTTTTCCTTTGGTTGTTGCTACATAATACTACTCTAATCAGTTATTATTTTAGTCCAGTAGATGCTATCCACTGCAGTGGTATATTTACTTAGCTTACTGGTTTGACAGAATGCTTTATGCCTTTTTCAGTGATGTATTTTTATCTGTAAATAAAACTATTGCATTTTCCTGAGCCTGTGTGCATTTGTTTGGTGGTCATTAAAAATCTCCCAGCCATATATCTACATTTTAGATTTAATAAAGGGAAACCCTTCTCTATTGAGTGCTGCAATCCCCCACCTGTTCACAGTATCTCATATAGCTCTACTGTGCCATATTCTCTTTCTAAACGATGTTGAATTATATATATATATATATATATATATATATATATATATATATATATATATATATATATATATATATATATATATATATATATATATATATATATATAATAACAAAAAGAACTTGCACTCACTGGACTTTTCAACAAAACTTTACTTGGCAAAGAAATAGCGACGTTTCGGGGACAGTGTATCCCCTTCCTCAACACTGTCCCCGAAACGTCACTATTTCTTTGCCAAGTAAAGTTTTGTTGAAAAGTCCAGTGAGTGCAAGTTCTTTTTGTTATTGTATACCCAATTCTACTAGCACCCTGGCAGTTGCAATTGAGTGAGAGTGCACATCTTTGCCAACGGATATATATATATATATATATATATATATACATAAATAAATAAAATTAGATGAGTATAAATATCAATATATACAAAAATAACAAGTATATAGATTAACCATCGATTAGTTGCATGCAATCAATGATCCGTGACTCAAAAAAGTTACTCAATAATAAGTGACTCAGTTGAAAATTTAAAAGGACACTGAACCCAAATTTTTTCTTTCATGATTCAGATAGAGCATGCAATTTTAAGAAACTTTCTAATTTACTCCTATTATCAAATTTTCTTCATTCTCTTGGTATCTTTATTTGAACCTGGGTTGTTCTTGCTGATTGGTGGATAAATTCATCCACCAATGAACAAGTGCTTTCCAGGATTCTGAACCAAACAAATAGCTTAGATGCCTTCTATTTCAAATAAAGATAGCAAGAGAACGAAGAAAAATGTATAATAGGAGTAAATTAGAAAGTTGCTTAAAATTGCATGCTCTATCTGAATCATGAAAGAAAAAAATTGGGTTCAGTGTCCCTTTAAGCTAAAAGACAACTGGAATATATATATATATATATATATATATATATATATATATATATATATATATATATATATATATATAGTCTCAAAGTTAGAATAAGCACTCACTGGACTTCAGCCGTCTGTGTAATAAAGATTTTATTTGTGACGTTTCGGGACACCAAACAGTCCCTTCCTCTGACAAACAGCAATCAAAAATGGCAAACTTATAAAGGTAAGTGGAACCCTCCCCTATCGTGTGAACCAATGAGTGAAATCAGTGTATGAGGACAGAAGAAACCAGTCTCCTGATAGGATCATAATTCAGGTAAGTCTCACCTGATAGGCTGAAAAACGTGTGTAATTATATATACCATAAGTGCAATAAAAGTGAGCATAAAAAGTGTTTAAATCATGTTAAAATTGTGTAAATAGAAACACCATTCTGGGTCCGCAAAAAAGCAACTGTCGACTGGCAGTCTACTTGAAAATAAACCATAATGCAGTGGAGGTCTGAGTAATAAAAATATATGTAAAAACCTAAATTGACCAATCGTAAGTGTACATACAAATCACCTTTCATAGCCACCAATCAGAAACGGCCATACGGAAACTGGTCACTAGTACAGCCTCCCTGTCAGGTACACAAGGTATTACGTCATTCAGGTAATTGTCAATCCAGCTTTGTATTATGTGGTATTATATAAACAAGCCCATGTCGAAACTAAATCTAAATCAACCGTGAAAATCAGGATAGGTATTAGCCCTAGACTGCCCAAATAGCTATACATAGCCAAAAGCCGATGTGTGTGAACCCAAACCAAAAGCTGTGCGGTTTGTGTAACTCGAATCGATACTGAGTGATCAAATAAACCATATGTATTAACGAAAACAACACATCATCCAATGGGGTAACACCATTGTGCCACACACCACTGGACTACCAATCCATGGTTGTCATAGCACAAGCTTGTATTGCCCACCC